>NC_057809.1:24332701-24555115 GCF_018294505.1 Triticum aestivum
TTAGCAATCACAATACCGTACATATTGATGAGACACTCTTTGGCACGTAATTTGGTTTGAATCCTGATTCGTCCAGCTTCTCAAGTACAGACTCAACTTTATCTCTAAGACTTGCTTTCCCATAGTTTGTTATCATGGAATTAAACGTCAAGTGGGTAGGCCTCTCCTTGGATCGCAATAAACTCTTGGACACACTACTTGCTTCCATACACACCAATACGGGTTGTACGTCACAATATTCAGCTGGCATATCTCCATTCCCTCAAGAGGATGTTGTACGTCACAATATTCGGCAAGTATCTCTCCAAGTCTCCATGCCCTTCATCTTGTCAAAATAGCTGAGAGCTTTCATGAAAGCATTACTCTTGTCTAGTGAATGCATATGAGCAGTTGAGCACCGACTAGGGAATTGTATACCAAAGTGTCCGGCTTGCACCCGCTGTTGCACATCTCAAAGAAGAGCCACATGACCATCCGTATCTGCCCCTCTTTTTCCATCACATATATCTGCTTAGAATAGATGTTGTTATCCGCAACTTACGACCGCTGCTTCTGCATCCACCTGAAAATCTAGCTGAGCACAAAGCATCAGAGAAATGAGCAGAAATATGTGACCAACAGCAACTCCACAAATCATCAATTGCACACGGGGACATCTGAAAATGATAGGTGGTTCAGAAATTAGCTATGTCCCCATGTACAACATAAGGCCCGGCCCCACCTCCTTAAAATTAGGGGAGAGATGATTAGGTTAGAAAGAAAAAAGAGAAAAAGACAGCCGTATGATGGAGTGGGAGCATGGATGGAAGAATGGGGAGGGAGCAGGCAAGCCGGATCCGCTGAGAAGCGGCCGAGTCCATTTGGAATCCATATGGCCGCTGACGCATTGTCCAACGTGGATACGGCCGGTGGTCCTTGCCATGGGCCATGGCCATTGATCTCGCGATGGTATCATCATCATCGCCAATTTTTTATTCGGCGCAATCTTTTGTACTTAGTAATAATGAAATTATTACAAAATCGTCTTCAAAAGATAATGAAAATTATTAGCATGGTTTAATTGCGTTTTAAGGTACGAACTATTTTTATTCGTGTCAATCTTTTGGATTACAAAAAGAATGCGGAATTTAATAGCAATTCATCTGGATGAGGCTCACGCCCAACATGGATACCAACGGCCGTCCTGACCACGCGAGGGTACTGCAGCATACCACATCCCCCCCCCCCCCCCCCCCCCCCCCCCCCCCAACACACACAATCTATTTTTATTCGTCTCAATTGTTTGTATTACAAAAAGATTGCGAAATTTAATAGCAATCCATCTGGATGAGGCTCACGCCCAACATGAATACCGCCGGCCGTGCTAACCACGCGAGGGTACTGCAGCATACCCCCCCCCCCCCCCCCCCCCCAAAAAAAAGAAGGTACTATAGCACTTTTTTTAGAAAAGCATAGGCATTCACATACCGGTAGAATAAAAATCTGACAAAAAATATCAGCTTTTTTTATTCTATCTTCATTTACCTCAAGTTTAGTTTGTTACCGTTGAGTTCCTTTTTTGAGAGAGAGAGAGAGAGAGTCATTATGTCTGAACCTTGTTACACAAATCACCATCACTCAAGGTGTTCTAACACAAGACATGTGTTTTCCCAAAAAAAAACACAGGATAGGTAATTATGCCCTTGCAATCTTTAGAGAAAAGATATTAGAGGGAGGTGAGTGTCTTCAGTTTTTTCGTCCATTATCAAAATAACCCTCGAAGTTAATATTATTTACCCCTGTTGCCACCGATAATAAAAAATGGTTCGTCTTCGTTGTCGGGCTCATTGCTCCTTAATTTCAGCCTCGGGCCGCGGCCCCCTCGCGTTGTTGACCGATTTCAATACTAATACAACTCGGAGCAGAGCAAAGGGAGATTGAATTGAATTAATGGAACTATGTGCGATAATGAGAACCATCGCTCACAATTTTAGCATATGGATTGTGTGAGATCTAGAGCTACCTGAAGATATAAGATCGACGAAACCTAGAGCCAGAAGAGTAAACCTGCCATATGCACATACCAAGAAGGTAAAAAAAAATATAAACGACTCTGGATAACCATTAATAAGACTCCATTAATTACGTCAACTAATAGCTAGGGAGGAAAGTATCAACATATATGGAGTATATATATAAGCAAACTCAACAACAAAGATATACTAGTCTACTCCTTCTTCTTGGATGCCACTTTTGCGCCATTGTATTGGCGAGGATACTTCTTGCCGCTTACTGTCGGCTTCTTGGGGCCGCCGTCGTCATTATCACTGTCATCAAAGTCGTCATCGTCGCCATCACTGTCATCGACATCCTCGTCGTCCTCCTCATCATCATCATCTTCTTCATGGTTCTCCGAGTGCTCCTCCTCCGAGTCGGTCTCTGATGGCTCCTTTGGCCCTTCCATGAACTCAATATATTCGAGGTCATCAGAGCTGTAGAGGCTAGAGGGTGGTGTGGATTGCGGTCCCCATGAATTGTCACTTACATCAGGACTGCAGATGTCGTCGTCACTCGAGGAGTACTGGTTCCATGGCCCTTTCCAAGAGGCCATGGCTGCGATGGGAGAGATTGCAAGAGAGAGTGTGTGAGAGCACGGGGATGAAGAAGGAATGCCAATTGAATCGATGATTAGCATATTATATAGGCGCATTAGAGGGTGGTCAGAATTTGGATATAATTAACTACATTTAGTACCACCGACTACGCACACGGTTTTGCATATTCACACGTGTGTTAATCTAGGAATGGGGCGGTTTTAATTGGGAATTTTAGTGTTGGTTGTTGATTGGTTTCCTTTGGTTGGGCTATAATGGGCAGAAAAGGCTAACTGGGCTGGGGCGGTGTGGGTGTAGCTGAGAACGAGTTGGATTGAGTTGGTGCGGGTTGAGGATGAATGAGAAAATTGGGTTAGATGACACCATGGGTCAACCCGTGAGTGCACCCGCTCAACCTAGCCACACACTCCTCTTCCCGTTCCCCAGCGCTCTCTAGTGTTCCATGGCCACAACCCTGATACGTCCATTTTGCATCATGCTTTTATATCGATATTTATTGCATTATGGGCTGTTATTACAGATTATGTCACAATATTTATGCCTATTCTCTCTTATTTTACAAGATTTATATGAAGAGGGGGAATGCCGGCAGCTGAAATTCTGGGCTGGAAAAGGAGCAAATATTATAGACCTATTCTGCACATCTCCAAAAGTCCTGAAACTCTACAGGAATTATTTTCAGAATATATAAAAAATATTGGGCCAAAGAAGTACCTGAGGGGGGCCACCCACCGTCCACGAGGGTGGGGGGCACACCTACCCCCTGGGCGCGCCCCCTGCCTCGTGGCCCCCCTGGTGGCCCTCTGATGCCCATCTTTGACTATATGGAGTCTTTCATCGAGAAAAAAAATCATAAGCAAGCTTACGGGACGAAACTCCGCCGCCACGAGGCGGAACCAATCTAGGGCTCCGGCGGAGCTGTTCTGCCGGGGAAACTTCCCTCCGGGAGGGGGAAATCATCACCAACGATCCTCTCATCAGGAGGGGGTCAATCTCCATCAACATGTTCACCAGCACCATCTCATCTCAAACCCTAGTTCATCTCTTGTATCCAAACCTCAGATTGGTACCCGTGGGTTGCTAGTAGTGTTGATTACTCCTTGTAGTTGATGCTAGTTGGTTTACTTGGTGGAAGATCATATGTTCAAATCCATTATGCATATTAATACCCCTCTGATTATGAACATGAATATGCTTTGTGAGTAGTTACGTTTGTTCCTGAGGACATGGGAGAAGTCTTGCTATAAGTAGTCATGTGAATTTGGTATTCGTTCGATATTTTGTTGAGATGTATGTTGTCATCCCTCTAGTGGTGTTATGTGAATGTAGAGTACATGACACTTCACCATTATTTGGGCATAGAGAGAGGCATTGGGAAGTAATAAGTAGATGATGGGTTGCTAGAGTGACAGAAGTTTAAACCCTGGTTTATGTGTTGTTTCATAAGGGGCTGATTTGGATCCATATGTTTCATGCTATGGTTAGGTTTACCTTAATACTTCTGTTGTAGTTGCGGATGCTTGCAATAGGGGTTAATCATAAGTGGGATGCTTGTCCAAGTAAGGGCAGTACCCAAGCACCGGTCCACCCACATATCGAATTATCAAAGTACCGAACACGAATCATATGAACGTGATGAAAACTAGCTTAACGATAATTTCCATGTGTCCTCGGGAGCGCTTAATTTTATATAAGAGTTTGTCCAGGCTTGTCTTTGCTACAAAAGGATTGGGCCATCTTGCTGCACCTTATTTACTTTTACTATTTATCACCCGTTACCAATTACCTTATTACAAAACTATCTTTTACCGATAATTTCAGTGCTTGCAGAAAATACCTTGCTGAAAACCATTTATCATTTCCTTCTGCTCCTCACTGGGTTCGAGACTCTTACTTATCGAAAAGGCTACGATAATCCCCTACATGTGTGGGTCATCAGGACTCTTTTCTGGCGCCGTTGCCGGGGAGTAAAGCACCTTTGGTAGGTGGAATTTGGTAAGGAAAAATTTATATAGTGTGCTGAAATTTACTATCACTTGTTACTATGGAACATAATCCTTTGAGGGGCTTGTTCGGGGTATGTTCACCCCGACCAGTAGAGCAAAGAGTTGCTCCTCAACCTACTGAACCTACTGAAAATGTTTACTTTGAAATTTCTTCGGGTATGATAGAGAAACTGCTAGCTAATCCTTTCACAGGTGATGGAACATTACATCCCAACTTGCACCTAATCTATGTGGATGAAGTTTGTGGATTATTTAAGCTTGCAGGTATGCCCGAGGATGTTATCAAGAAGAAGGTATTCCCTTTATCTTTAAGGGAGATGCATTGACATGGTTGAGGCTATGTGATGATATTGGATCATGGAACTACCAATGATTGAAATTGTAATTTCATCAGAAGTTTTATCCTATGCATCTTGTTCATCGTGATTGTAATTATATATATAATTTTTGGCCTCGCGAAGGAGAAAGCATCGCTCAAGCTTGGGGGAGGCTTAAGTCAATGTTATATTCATGCCCCAATCATGAGCTCTAAAAATGATTATTCAAAAATTTTATGCTCGGCTTTCTCTCAGTAATCGCTCCATGCTTGATACTTCTTGTACTGGATCTTTTATGATGAAGACTATTGAATTCAAATGGGATTTATTGGAAAGAATTAAATGCAACTCTTAAGATTGGGACCTTGACGAAGATAAGGAGTCAGGTATAACACCTAAGTTTGATTGTGTTAAATCTTTTATGGATACCGATGCTTTTTGTGAATTTAGCACTAAATATGGACTTGACTCTGAGATAGTAGCTTCTTTCTGTGAATCCTTTGCGACTCATGTTGAGCTCCCTAAGGAGAAGTGGTTTAAATATAATCCTCCCATTCACTAGTAGAAAATAGGGCTTTCGTTCGGCCAGAAAATAGCATTAATCCCAGTTGCGTTACGAACCGGGACTAATGTGAGCATTAGTCCCGGTTCGAGCGGCGAGGGCACCGTACAGGCATTACTCCCGGTTCAAATGGGATGTTTAGTCCCGGTTGGTGCCATGAACCAGTACTAAAGGGTGCGATGCCCATTACTACCGGTTCGTGGCACGAACCGGTACTAAAGGTCTAACCTTTAGTACCGGTTCGTGCCACGAACCGGTACTAATGGGGTTGAGACCTTTATTACCGGTTCATGCCACGAACCGGTACTAATGGTGCAATTTTCAAATCCTACCACCCCCCCCCCCCGTGTATCGCCTTTTTAGTTTTGTAAAAAGCAAAAGAAAATGATAAAGACTTCAAAAGTTAAAATCCTTTGAGATGTTGTTATGTTACCACATCTACTAGTTAGGAAAATTTAAAAACATAAATTTGGACATGTTTTGCAAAAAATGTAGGGAAAATGTAAAACGGCTATAACTTTTGCATACGATGTCAGGAAAAACGTATAATATATCAAAATGTTCAGAACAAAAATCCGCATCTGGTCTGTTTGCAAATTTTTAGAATCCTGAAATTCCAAAAGGAAAAAAAGATATGCTCAAATTTCAGTTTTTTTGAATTTTGGTTAAATCTGGTCAAACTATGGTCAAACTACTTATTCAAAAAGTATTAGTGTTATAATTATTCAAGAATATTAGTGTTACTAAATAATTATTTCAATTTTTTTGAATGTTGGTCAAATCTGGTCAAACTGTGGTCAAACAGCGGTCAAACTATGGTCAAACTACTTATTCAAGAAAGATTAGTGTTACTAAATAATTATTCAAGAATATTAGTGTTACTAAATAATTATTTCAATTTTTTTGAATTTTGGTCAAATCTGGTGAAACTATGGTCAAACAGGGGTCAAATTATGGTCAAACTACTTATTCAAGAAATATTAGTGTTACTTAATAATTATTCAAGAATATTAGTGTTACTAAATAATTATTTCAGTTTTTTTGAATTTTGGTCAAATCTGGTCAAACTATGGTCAAACAATGGCCAAACTACTTATTCAAGAAATATTAGTGTTACTAGATAATTATTTCAGTTTTTTTTGTATTTTGGTCAAATCTGGTGAAACATTGGTCAAACTGTGGTCAAACTATGGTCAAACTAATTATTCAAGAAATATTAGTGTTACTACATAATTATTGTTTTTTAGAACAATAGTTTCAAACTCAAACAGTGAAATGTGTGACTTCATGCTCAAGCTAAATTCCTGAGGGTTAATAGGATTGACATCTTACTAGTGTCAGGAAAACAACAAGTGGAGACTTGGAAACGAGGGAGAATAGAACCCGGAAGTTAAGCATGCTCAGGCTGGAGTAGTGAGAGGATGGGTGACCATCCGGGAAGTTAGATGATTTGGAATGATGAGAGGTGATTAGAGATTAGAGGTTAAAATAATTCAGAAATTTAAAAATAAAAAAATTCAAAAAAATAATTTTAAAAAAAAATCATAATATTTCCTTTAGTACCGGTTGGTGTTACCAACCGGGACTAAAGGTGGACCTCCAGGCAACGGCCACGTGGAGGGCCTTTAGTCCCGGGACTAAAGGCCTCTTTTCTACTAGTGATTGAAGTAAAAGTAGGTGCACCTATTAAAGTTGAAGAAAAGACTATCACTTATAATGATCATGTTGTTCCTACTGCTTATATTGAGAAACCACCTTTCCCTGTTAGAATAAAGGATCATGCTAAAGCTTCAACTGTGGTCAACAAAAGTAATATTAAGGCACCCAAACCCCCTGAGCAAATTAAGGTTGAACCTAGTGTTTCTATGGTTAAAGATCTCTTGGCCGATAATATTGATGGGCAGGTTAGTTACTTCTGCAATGAATCTGCTAGAATTGCTAGACCCGATACTAAAAATAAACATAGACCTGTTGTAGGCATGCCTGTTATTTCTGTTAAAATAGGAGATCATTGCTATCATGGCTTATGTGATATGCGTGCTAGTGCAAGTGCAATACCTCATTCCTTATACAAAGGAATTATGCATGATATTACACCTGCTGAGATAGAAGAGAATGATGTTACAATTAAGCTTGCAAATAGAGATACTATTTCACTAGTTGGGATTGTTAGATATGTTGAAGTCTTGTGTGGGGAAGTCAAATATCGTGCTGATTTTCTTGTTCTTGGTTCCCCAAAAGATGACTTTTGTCCCATTATATTTGGTAGACCCTTCTTGAATACTGTTAATGCTAAGATAGACTGCAATAAGGATATTGTTTCTGCTGGTTTAGGGGATATGTCTCATGAGTTTAATTTTGCTAAATTTCGTAGACAACCCCATGATAAAGAATTACCTAGTAAAGATGAAATTATTGGTCTTGCTTCTATTGTCGTGTCTCCTACTGATCCTTTAGAACAATATTTGCTAGACCATGAAAATGATATGTTTATGAATGAAAGAAGGGAAATAGATGAAGTATTCTTTAAACAGGGACCTATTTTGAAGCACAACTTGCCTGTTGAAACTCTAGGGGATTCTCCTCCACCCAAGGGTGATCCTGTGTTTGAGCTTAGACCTTTACCTGATACTCTCAAATATGCTTATCTTGATGAGAAAGAGATATATCCTGTTATTATTAGTGCTAACCTTTCAGAGCATGAAGAAAAGAAATTATTGAAAACTCTGAAGAAGCACCGTGCTGCTATTAGATTTACTCTTGATGATCTTAAGGACATTAGTCCCACTCTATGCCAGCACAAAATAAAATTGGAGAAGGATGCTAAACCGGTTGTTGATCACCAACGACGGTTAAATCCTAAGATGAAAGAAGTGGTAAGAAAAGAAATACTAAAGCTTCTAGAGGCAGGCATAATTTATCCCGTTGCTGATAGTCAGTGGGTAAGTCCTGTCCATTGTGTCCCTAAGAAGGGAAGTATTACTGTTGTTCCTCATGATAAAGATGAATTGATCCCACA
The DNA here is from genome assembly GCF_018294505.1 of Triticum aestivum. Taxonomy (NCBI): domain Eukaryota; kingdom Viridiplantae; phylum Streptophyta; class Magnoliopsida; order Poales; family Poaceae; genus Triticum; species Triticum aestivum. The sequence continues at coordinate 24,341,200 of NC_057809.1, forward strand.
AAGAATTGTTACAGGTTATGGAATGGTAATAGATTTCTGTAAATTAAATAAAGCTACTAAAAAGGATCATTACCCTTTATCTTTTATTGATCAAATGCTAGAAAGATTATCGAAGCATACACATGTTTGCTTTCTAGATGGTTATTCTGGTTTCTCTCAAATACCTGTGTCAAAAGAGGATCAAGAAAAGACAACTTTTACTTGCCCTTTCGGTACCTTTGCTTATAGACGTATGCCTTTTGGTTTATGTAATGCACCTGCTACCTTTCAAAGATGTATGACTGTTATATTCTCTGACTTTTGTGAAAAGATTGTTGAGGTATTCATGGATGATTTCTCCGTTTACGGAACTTCTTTTGATGATTTCTTAAGCAACCTTGATCGAGTTTTGCAGAGACGTGAAGAAACTAATCTTGTCTTGAATTAGAAGAAGTGCCACTTTATGGTTAATGAAGGTATTGTCTTGGGGCATAAAATTTCTGAAAGAGTTATTGAAGTTGATAAAGTCAAAGTTGATGCTATTGAAAAGATGCCGTGTCCCAAGGACATTAAAGGTATAAGAAGTTTCCTTGGTCATGCCGGTTTTTATAGGAGCTTCATTAAGGACTTTTCTAAAAATTTCTCAGCCTCTGACTAATCTCTTATAAAAAGATGTTCCTTTTGTCTTTGATGATGATTGTGTAGAAGCATTTGAAATACTTAAGAAAGCTTTGGTTTCTACACCTATTGTTCAACCTCCTGATTGGAATTTACCCTTTGAAATTATGTGTGATGCTACTGATTATGCTGTAGGGGTTGTTCTAGGACAAAGAGTTGATAAGAAATTAAATGTTATTCAATATGCTAGTAAAACTCTAGACAGTGCCCAAAGAAAATTATGCTACTACTGAAAAAGAATTTTTAGCAGTTGTATTTGCTTGCGATAAGTTCAGACCTTATATTGTTGAATCTAAAGTAACTGTTCACACTGATCATGCTGCTATTAAATATTTTATGGAAAAGAGAGATGCTAAACCTAGACTTATTAGAAGGGTTCTCTTGCTACAAGAATTTGATTTGCATATTATTGATAGAAAGGGAGCTGAGAACCCCGTTGCAGACAACTTGTCTAGGTTAGAGAATGTTCTTAATGACCCACTACCTATTGATGATAGCTTTCCTGATGAACAATTAGCTGTCATAAATGCTTCTCATACCTCTCCATGGTATGCTGATTATGCTAATTACATTGTTGCTAAATTTATACCACCTAGTTTCACATACCAACAAAAGAAAAAGTTATTTTATGATTTAAGACATTATTTCTGGGATGACCCAAATCTTTATAAAGGAGTAGATGGTGTTATTAGACGTAGTGTACCCGAGCATGAACAGGAACAGATCTACGCAAGTGTCACTCCGAGGCTTATGGAGGACACCATGCTGGAGACAAAACTGCACATAAGGTATTGCAATCCTTTTTTATTGGTGTACTCTCTTCAAGGATGCCCGTAGATTTGTCTTGTCTTGTGATGAATGTCAAAGAATTGGTAATATTAGTAGACGCGTCAAGAAATGCGTATGAACTATTAACTAATTATTGAACCATTTGATGTTTGAGGCTTTGATTATATGGGACATTTTCCTTTCTCTAATGGGTATACTCATATTTTAGTTGCTGTTGATTACGTTACTAAGTGGGTAGAAGCTATTCCAACTAGTAGTGCTGATCATAACACCTCTATTAAGATGCTTAAAAAGTTATTTTTTTCGAGGTTTGGAGTCCCTAGATACTTAATGACTGATGGTGGTTCACATTTTATTCATGATGCTTTTCGTAAAATGCTTACTAAATATGATGTTAATCATAGAATTGCATCTCCATATCATCCACAGTCTAGTGGTCAAGTAGAACTTAGCAATAGAGAGCTTAAATTAATTTTGCAAAAGACTGTTAATAGATCTAGAAAGAATTGGTCCAAGAAACTTGATGATGCAGTATGGGCTTATAGAATTGCATACAAAAATCTATGGGTATGTCTCCATATAAAATGGTTTATGGTAAAGCATGCCACTTACCTCTTGAACTAGATGCTTTTTGAAATTCACAATTTTTTGATTTGATGTTTCTTAAAATGCATTATCATATTTTGAATCAGCAAACGTTTTATGAATCAACAAACTATTTTGCAAGTTACGAATAGTTTTTTGAATTTTTAGGATATTTTCAAATCATGAATATTTTTTTGACTTGACCAAAGTTTCTTTAATTTCATTAACATTTTTAATACATTTAAAAAATCATGAACATTTTTTGATTCCGAACATTTGTTTCCAAAATGGCGAACATTTTTTGATTACGCGAACATTTTTTGAAATCCACAAACATTTACGAATTGCTAAACATTTTATCTCAAAATTATTTTCTTAATTTTTGGAACTTTTTTTGAATTCCCAAATTATTTAATGTACAAAAACGAAGATGGAAAAGCAAAACGAAATTTAAAAAATAGGCTGCCAAGACATGGGCCGGCCCAAACAGCGTGTTGTGTCTTCTCCTAGCGCATAGAGCGCAGTTTAGACTGTTCCTATTACATGGGCCGGGCTGGGATTCCGCTGTGTGAATTTTTTCACTTATATGTGACACTGGTGGATAATATTTTGCAAATTTGAGTGCGATTTCGGTGACGTGCCGCCAGAAGCAATAGCTCCTTTATTATTAGGGGTATAGATATATAAATTGATTTCATGTGCACGTAAGTTAGAGCAACTCCAACGCCTCTCTTGAAAAACCTTCTACTCCCTCCGTTCCTAACTATAAGTCCTTTCAAAGATTTCAATATGAACTATATACGGAGCACGATAAGTGAATCTACACTCTAAAAAATATCTATATACATTTATATGTAGTCCGTATTGAAATCTCTAAAAAGTGTTATATTTAGAAACAGAGGAAGTATAAAACTAGTTTTACGAGATGTTTGTAAATAAATAACAGTGCAAGTTTTCTAAGAGCTACTTTTGTCAGATTCTGTAAACTTATTTCATTCTTCTATTTTTCATTAAACAAAAATGCAAATTACACATGCATATGCCTAAATATCATCGTAATAACTACAACAATGTTAGACCGGACTGCACAACATCATTCCCGAGGGATAGCTATATAGGCCCGTGGGGCTGAGCACCCCCATGTCTGTTCTGCTCCTAGTTCACTTCCGTGCCTTCTTGCGTACATTGCTTAGTGAGCTCTTGTAACCCCATGCTGTAAAACTCTTCTCCTATCAATGCAGAGATACGCATCCTCTGTGTATTCGCCACAAAAGATCAAACTCACATATAATTGATAATAATTCAAACATAATAAATTCGAAGTAGGCTTAATCAAATGGTTCAAACATGAAGATGAAACATGCGATATATGGCTCATGAAAAGAAGGACATAAACAAAAGAAAATGATAAATATGAAGATCAGTTGTAGATCATCACGATTGACTTCCACCACCGTTGCTAGTCCCAAAACCCTGTCCACATCCAGCTTTGATGCTAAAATTTGTGAGTTCATGATCTGTAGATATTGCATCGCTTCTGGCTCAAGTCCGCAACATGATCTTGTACTCTTGCTCCATCTTTTTTGTCTGCACTTCCTCTTGAAAGGCTCTTAGTTTCTCTTCTTCGATTGTCACTTTGTGCTCCTCCATTACCTTCAGCTCTGTCCCACCTCATGGCCTTCTCCAATTTCGGCGAAAGGATGCTGGCTATCACACATGTCGGCGAAAGGAAATATAATTGTTGTTGATGACCTAAGTACGAGCAAAGAACCATGCAGCATACTCTAGTTTTCCACTTGAGTACTAGTACGACGGAGGAGTATGAAACACGGCAGCCCGGTGAACTAGCATGCAATATGGCAATAAAAAATAATGTATACTACAGTCCAGCCTTTAGCATGTAAAAATACGCCACCACTTCCTCCTCTACCCGTCTATCCATATATCTTCCACAATACACCTGAACACACCTGCATCGTCTTCATTCTTTCGTTTATTTTTCTCTCCTCTCCTTCCAGGTGGCCTTTTTGCTTGGATGACGGGAGTAGTAGGGGTATTTGCCACTTCTTCCATATCATCATCATCATCATCGCTATCTTGTGAATTTTATTTATCCTTCTTGGGATTTAGCTGCACAATCTTCCTGTTTTTTCACTTCTCATTGCTCTTCAGCAACGCCCAACAGTGGTACAACAAAAATGACCTATTTTTGGGATCCCTCTGCTTGTACATGCCGTTTGACTATCTTATTTGAGAAGTTAGCAATGTCATATTAGAATTTTGGATAAATAATTCAAAGAATAATATGCACAAAAAATACTCACCAACATGTCCTTTGTCATTCCACTTGGTTTCGCAAGATGAACATTACTCTTTTTTACCAAGTGGAATGACAAAGGACAAGTGGATTACTAACACAACCTGTGCAATGACTACAATATTCCTGTGCAATGACAAAGGACAAGTGGAGTACTAACACAACTTCTGCAATGACTGCAATATTCCTGAATGAAGCCCCATCGACCCTGGAATGACTTTAATGATATTGGGATTGGGCTAGTGACATTGTGATCATAATGATTTGATATGCGCTTCCAGTAGGTTCTCATGCTTTCATCAGTGACTACTATTGGATCAAGACTAACACTCTCCCACACGAGGACCAATGCTTTGTCCTCGTCGTTGTTGAAGTTGCTTTGTCTTTTCTTTGGTACGGAACTCAATTCTTTGTCACCCTCAGCAGGAGTGGAGAATGACATGTCATCTATGCCTACCACATTGTTCATCAACTCCATATATAAATGATGACTACAATATCGTAATTTTGAATGGTTGGGCATATGCGGTTGTGTAGCCTAACGACCCGAGTTCAATTCCTAGAATTGACAGGTGATGCACAAGGGTTTTCCCCCATTTATTAATGATCAAGTTTGGTGTGTGGTGGAACCACTCATCAAAAAAGTATCTTGATACTCATTTAAAAAATTTTGAGGACCATGTTTATATTGGTACTCATACTAAAATGGCCACATGCATCCCTAGTTGGTGCAGAGGCCGGGGAAGTGAAATATTCCCCCATTTTTAACTGCAAAGAGAGCCTTGGCTCAGTGGTTGGGCATGCGGTTGTGGAGCCTAACGACCCGAGTTTAATTCCAAGAATTGACAGGTGATGCACAGGGGTTTCCCCCATTTACTAAGGATCAACTTTGGTGTATAGTGAAACCACTCACCAAAAATATCTTGATACTCATTTAAAAAATTCTGAGGACCATGTTTATCTTGGTACTCATACTAAAATGGCCATATGCATCCCTAGTTGGTGCAGAGGCCGGGGAAGTGAAATTCTCCCTAATTTTATAGACAGAAGTCCAAAGCATCGTTTAGATACCCCCGCGTCGTCCTCCCCCTAGGGCGACTCGGGCGGCTAGAAACCTAGCCGCAGCCGCCGCAAACTCCCTCCTCCTCTCCCTCCTCCGTCGCCAGAAGACGTCGCTGGGCTAAGCCCGGGGGCCGACGGCGGTGGCGGGGGATCTCCTCTCTCGCGCGTCTCCGGGGTGGGGCAAACCCCAAGGCATGTGGTGGTGCGACCGATCTGGGATCTGCGGCGCGACGGATGGCTGTAGGCGGCGGGAGGCCGGCCCGTCCTCGGACGGCGACGGCTTGGCGCGGCGGCGGCTGGGGTCGGCGGCGGCCGGCTTGGCTGCGGTGGTGTACATGTTGCCTTCAGATCGGCAACGGCGGCGTGGAGGGCATGATGGTCTCGTCGGCGGCACCTCCGCTCAGATCTGTTCTGACCGGTGCAGCCGGCGGTGGTGGTCATCTCTTCCGTCAGAGGTGGTCGGCCTGAGGTTGGGTGTTTGGATCTCGGGATCCGTCATCTAGCACCAGCTGCGAGTCGGGGAGACGTAGTTGCCGGTGAAAACCGAGCCAATGGCGGGCGATGGCGGCGTTCCACGTCGTTACCTTGATGAAGGCATCGTCATGTGACAACCGTCGACCCACTCATATTGCTCCAGGGGAAACCCTAGGATCTGGTGTTCCAGACCGGACAATGGCGGCACTGCAGTGTCGTTTCTCTCTTGGAAGCACCGCTTTGTGGAGCAGGCTGGAAGTCAGAGGCAGGAGGTGGAGCGGCTTCGTCTTGCACGGAGCTTCGGTGGAGATGTCAAGTCATGCCTGACCGACAGGTGCTACACTTGGTCATGACTGGTCGGCAGGTGCTACGCACGACAGATCCTCCAAGGGCTTTAAGCTGTGTCGGCTAGTGGTACTTGGCAGCATGGCGCTGAGGTTTATCAGTGGCGACCGCGACGTGTTCAGCTGTTTGCGCATAGGTAGGAGGTGCCGTTGGGCGCCGTGGTGGCGTCGACGATAGCTGGACCAAGCAAGGTTGATGCATCAGTACAGTTCTGAAGATGGAGCGGTGGCAGTTGGCGGCGACGGCCTCTGAGAGCACGTCGGACCAGTGTGTGCCAGACCCGGCAAGTGGCTAGGTTGGGGTCTCAGGTCTTAGATGTTAGGCTTGGCTGCGATATCTGTTTGGTATTAGGCCCACGCTATCTGCGCCCCTTCATCAACTGGATAGGTGTAGCGACAGTTCGTTGCTTAGACGATGGCTTTAGTTTTACTGTTGCATGACTTTGTAAGGTCTTGTGAGAATAATTAATAAAGTGGTCGTATGCATCGTCCAGATGCAGAGGCCGGGGGTCATCCTCCTTTTCTAAAAAAACAAATAAGCACTATAACAAATCACGTGTACAATGATCATGTGAAGTACACAATATATTTACCTATCAAATCATCATCGTAGACATCGTTGGCGTTCGACCAAGTAATCATCCTCGTTTGTGTAGGGCGATGGCATGTTTGTGTACGTCACCGTACATATTTGCGGCGAAGACGATGACAACATGATGTGAAGTACACAATATATTTACCTATCAAATCATCATCGTAGACATCGTTGGCGTTCGACCAAGTAATTATCCTCGTTTTTGTAGGGCGATGGCATGTTTGTGTACGTCACCGTACATATTTGCGGCGAAGACGATGACAACATGATGTGAAGTACACAATATATAATCATCATCGTAGACATCGTTGGTGTTCGACCAAGTAATCATCCTCGTTTGTGTAGGGCGATGTCATGTTTGTGTACGTCACCGTATATATTTGCGGCGAAGACGATGACAACATGAAGGGGAGCTGGCCGATACAACACCGCTCTTCGTCTTCCTCAGAGCATGAGGCTTCTTCGGCGCGGTCGAAGATACGTGGCAGGAGACGGCAGGGGGCGATCTTGATCGACGACTGCCACAGACTTGCGGCTCCTCTTGGCTGCGCCCTCTTGCCCGACGACAATGGCGGCCAGCGATGGAAGCAGCGGGGCCGCATTGGCACTTGGAGGCGAAGGAAAGGAGGCCGTGGCGGCGTCTGACACTCATGCGGCAGCAGCGGTGATCTATGAGGAAGACACTCTTCTTTTTCGCAATGGTACCTTTCAATTATTTGAGAAGGGCCCGTTCATAGAAGCATCGATGTTAGAAGGCATGACTAGGTACTTTTCAATTCAGAATTCATTATGAACTTTTAGTATATCTTTAACTTCTTGACGGATAAGATTAGGGCAACTCTTGCTTAAGAAAATAGAAGATTAATTTGGTGTGGGTGCGTTGTTCGGAACCTGGTATAAAGAGTAAGAGCAACTCCAACCGGGCGATCGAAAAGAGGTACCCTTTGTCCGCATTTTGTTCGTTTGGGTCGACCCTGCGGACATTCATATCCGCTTCCGCTTTGGGATGGCGCTTGCGTCCAATGCTGGCCCGACACATTTTTAAGGTCGCGGATGAAAAAGTCAATAACACAAATATTGTGAAATTAAAAATGTAATTAAACATAAATGCTGACCACAAAGGCTGGCGAGAGTCCACACATCCACATTTTACATTAATTAAAAACATTTAATAAAACTAAAAACGAGGAAGAGGCGCACTGCCTTAGGAGTCCTCGTCGTCGGTGTCGGGGCCGGTGAGGTTGGCGAGCATCGGCGCCGGGCCAGCCCAGGGGAACGCCGCCTTGCAGGCTGTGGCGACGTCCTGCAGCGCAGGCGTGACCGCCGCTGGCTGGGCTGCACGGGCCCGACGCTCCTCCTCCTCCGCCTCCGTCACTTCTCCCCCGTGTCACGCTCCCACTGCTCAAGGCGCTCGCCCTAGGTGCCCCTCATATCCCCTCCATCAGCCAACGCTTTCGCCATCAGCCAGCGCTTTCGCCATTACTCAAGGCATATCTCGATGGGCACAGATAAAGGGGATATGAGGGGCACCTAGGTGCTTCATGGGACGCGCGCGTTGCTGCGATGGAGGCGTTGGGGACGGGGACGGGGCCGGAGCCTTGAGTGTCGCTGCCATAGCCCGCATGTTTCATGGGTAAATCCTAGGATACATCAGGCGATCTGCTCACTAGTATTGCAACATAACCGCTGTTGCAGAAACTTAGTCGGTGTTGTAGAAACATAGTTGCTTCAAAAACATCCCTCGTGCTTCAACAAGAACGACGGAGCAGTGGGAGCGTTGCGAGGACGAGCGCCTTGAGCAGTGGGAGCGTGACACGGGGGAGAAGTGACGCGAGGCGGAGGAGGAGGAGCGTCGGGCCCGCGCAGCCCAGCCAGCGGCGGTCACGCCTGCGCTGCAGGACGTTGCCACAGCCTGCAAGACGGCGTTCCCCTGGGCTGGCCCGGCGCCGATGCTCGTCAACCTCACCGGCCCCGACACTGGCGAGGAGGACTCCTAAGGCAGTGCGCCTCTTCCTTGTTTTTAGTTTTATTAAATGTTTTTAATTAATGTAAAATGTGGATGCGTGGACTCTTGCCAGCCTTTGTGGTCAGCATTTATGTTTAATTACATTTTTAATTTCGCAATATTTGTGTTAATGACTTTTTCATCTGCGACCTTGAAAATGTGTCGGGCCAGCATTGGACGCAAGCGCCGTCCCAAAGCGGAAGCGGATATGAATGTCCGCTGGGCCGACCCAAACGAACAAAATGCAGACAAAGGGTGCCTCTGTTTCTATCGCCCGGTTGGAGTTGCTCTTACTCTTTATACCAGGTCCGAACAACGCACCCACACCAAACTAATCTTCTATTTCTTAAGCAAGAGTTGCCCTAATCTTATCCGTCAAGAAGTTAAAGATATACTAAAAGTTCTCAATGAATTCTGAATTGAAAAGTACCTAGTCATGCCTTCTAACATCGATGCTTCTATGAACGGGCCCTTCTCAAATAACTGAAAGGTACCATTGCGAAAAAGGAGAGTGTCTTCCTGATAGATCACCGCTGCTGCCGCATGAGTGTCAGACGCCGCCATGGCCTCCTTTCCTCCGCCTCCAAATGCCAATGCGGCCCCCGCTGCTTCCATCGCTGGTCGCCGTTGTCGTCGGGCAAGAGGGCGCAGCCAAGAGGAGCTGCAAGTCTGTGGCAGTCGTCGATCAAGATCGTCCCCCTGCCGTCTCCCGCCACGTATCTTCGACCGCGTCGAAGAAACCTCATGCTCTGAGGAAGACGAAGAATGGTGTTGCATCGGCCAGCTCCCCTTCATGTTGTCATGGTCTTCGCCGTAAATATATACGGGGACGTACACAAACGTGCCATCGCCCTACACAAACGAGGATGATTACTTGGCCGAACGCCAATGATGTCTACGATGATGATTTGATAGGTAAATATATTGTGTACTTCACATCATGTTGTCATCGTCTTCGCCGCAAATATGTACGGTGACGTACAAAAACATGCCATCGCCCTACACAAACGAGGATGATTACTTGGTCGAACGCCAACGATGTCTATGATGGTGATTTGATAGGTAAATATATTGTGTACTTCACATCATGTTGTCATCGTCTTCGCGGCAAATATGTACGGTGACATACACAAACATGCCATCGCCCTACACAAACGAGGATGATTACTTGGTCGAACGCCAATGATGTCTACGATGATGATTTGATAGGTAAATATATTGTGTACTTCACACGATCATTGTACACATGATTAGTTATAGTGCTTATTTGTTTTTTTAGAAAAGGAGGATGACCCCTGGTCTCTGCATCTGGTCGATGCATACGGCCACTTTATTAATTATTCTCACAAGACTTTACAAAGTCATGCAACAGTAAAACTAAAGCCGCCGTCTAAGCAACAAACTATCGCTACACCTATCCAGTTGATGAAGGGGTGCAGATAGCCTGGGCCTAATACTAAACAGACATCGCAGCCAAGCCTAACATCTAAGACCTGAGACCCCAACCTAGCCACTTGCCGGGTCTGGCACACACTGGTCCGGCATGCTCTTAGAGGCCGCCGCCGTCAACTGCCACCGCTCCATCTTCAGAATTGTACTGATGCATCAACGTTGCTCGGTCCAGCTACGTCGACACCACCACGGCGCCAAACGACACCTCCTCCCTACACGCAAATAGCTGAACACGTCGCGGTCGCCATTGGTACACCTCAGCGCCATGCTGCCAAGTACCACCAGCCGACACAGCTTGAAGCCCTTGGAGGATCTGTCATACATAGCACCTGCCGACCAGGCATGACCAAGTGTAGCACCTGTCGGTCAGGCATGACTTGACATCTTCACCGAAGCTCCGTGCAAGACGAAGCTGCTCTACCTCCTGCCTCTGACTTCCAGCCTGCTCCACAAAATAATGCTCCCAAGAGAAAAACGACACCGCAATGCCGCCATCGTCCAGTCTGGAACACCAGATCCTAGGGTTTCCCCCGGAGCAATACGAGTGGGTCGACGGTAGTCACATGACGACGCCTTCATCAAGGTAACGACGTGGAACGCCGCCATCGCCCGCCGTTGGCTCGGTTTTCACCAGCAACTACATCTCCCCGACTCGCAGCTGGTGCTAGATGACGGATCCCGAGATCTGAACACCCAGCCTCAGGCCGACCACCTCTGACGGAAGAGATGACCACCACCGCCGGCTGCACCAGTCAGAACAGATATGACCGGAGGTGCCGCCGACGAGACCATCATGCCCTCCACGCCGCCGTCGCCGATCTGAAGGCAGCATGCACGCCACCCCTACTACTCCCGTCATCCAAGCAAAAAGGCCACCTGGAAGGAGAGGATAGAAAAATAAACGAAAGAATGAAGACGATGCAGGTGTGTTCAAGTGTATTGTGGAAGATATATGGATAGACGGGTAGAGGAGGAAGTGGTGGCGTATTTTTACATCTAAAGGCTGGACTGTAGTATACATTACTTTTTATCGCCATATTGCATGCTAGTTCACCGGGCTGCCGTGTTTCACACTCCTCCGTCGCACTAGTACTCAAGTGGAAAACTAGAGTATGCTGCATGGTTCTTTGCTCCTACTTAGGTCATCAACAACAATTATATTTCCTTTCACCGACATGTGCGATAGTCAGCATCCTTTCGCCGAAATTGGAGAAGGTCATGAGGTGGGACAGAGCTGAAGGTAATGGAGGAGCACAAAGTGACAATCGAAGAAGAGAAACTGAGAGCCTTTCAAGAGGAAGTGCAGACAAAAAAGATGGAGCAAGTGTACAAGATCATGTTGCGGACTTGACCCAGAAGCGATGCAATATCTACAGATCATGAACTCACAAATTTTAGCATCAAAGCTGGATTTTGACAGGGTTTTGGGACTAGCAACGGTGGTGGAAGTCAATCGTGATGATCTACGACTGATCTTCATATTTATCATTTTCTTTTGTTTATGTCCTTCTTTTCATGAACCATATATCGCATGTTTCATCTTCATGTTTGAACCATTTGATTAAGCCTATTTCGGATTTATTATGTTTGAATTATTATCAACTATACGCGAGTTTGATCTTTTTTGGCGAATACGCAGAGGATGTGTATCTCTGCATTGATAGGAGAAGACTTTTACAGCATGGGGTTACAAGAGCTCACTAAGCCATGTCCGCAAGAAGGCACAGAAGTTAACTAGGAGCAGAACAAACATGGGGGTGCTCAGCCCCACCAGCCTACATAGCTATCCCTCGGGAATGATGTTGTGCAGTCCGGTCTACCATTGTTTTAGTTATTACGATCATATTTAGGCATATGCATGTGTAATTTGCATTTTTGTTTAATGAAAAATAGAAGAACGAAATAAGTTTACAGAATCTGACAAAAGTAGCTCTCAGAAAACTTGCACTGTTATTTATTTACAAACATCTCGTAAAACCAGTTTTATACTCCCTCTGTTTCTAAATATAACACTTTTTAGAGATTTCAATACGGACTACATATAAATGTATATAGACATTTTTTAAAGTGTAGATTCACTTATCTTGCTCCGTATATAGTTCATATTGAAATCTTTGAAAGGACTTATAGTTAGGAACAGAGGGAGTACAAGGTTTTTCAAGAGAGGCGTTGGAGTTGCTCTAACTTACGTGCACATGAAATCAATTTATATATCTATACCCCTTAATAATAAAGGAGCTATTGCTTCTGGCGGTACGTCATCGAAATCGCACTCAAATTTGCAAAATATTATTCACCAGTGTCACCTATAAGTGAAAAATATATATTTCACACAGCGGAATCCCAGCCCGGCCCATGTAATAGGAACAGTCTAAACTGCGCTCTGTGCGCTAGGAGAAGACACAACACGCTGTTTGGGCCGGCCCATGCCTTGGCAGCCTATTTTTTAAATTTCGTTTTGATTTTCCATCTTTGCTTTTTCTACATTAAATAATATGGAAATTAAAAAAATTCCAAAAATTAAGAAAATGAGAATTTTGAGATAAAATGTTTAGCAATTCGTAAATGTTTGTGGATTTCAAAAAATGTTCGCGTAATCAAAAAATGTTCGCCATTTTGAAAACAAATGTTCGGAATCAAAAAATGTTCATAATTTTTTAAATGTTTAAAAATGTTAATGAAATTAAAGAAACTTTGGTCAAGTCAAAACAATATTCATGAATTGAAAATATCCTTAAAATTCGAAAAACTATTCGTAACTTGCAAAATAGTTTGTTGATGCATAAAACGTTTGCTAATTCAAAATATGATCATGCATTTAAAAAACATCAAATCAAAAAATTGTGAATTTCAAAAAACATCTAGTTCAAGAGGTAAGTGACATGTTTTACCATAAACCATTTTATATGGAGACATACCATAGGATTTTTGTATGCAGTTCTATAAGCCCATAATGCATCATCAAGTTTCTTGGACCAATTCTTTCTAGATCTATTAACAGTCTTTTGCAAAATTAATTTAAGCTCTCTATTGCTAAGTTCTACTTGACCACTAGACTGTGGATGATATGGACGTGCAATTCTATGATTAACATCATACTTAGCAAGCATTTTACAAAAAGCACCATGAATAAAATATGAACCACCATCAGTCATTAAGTATCTAGGGATTCCAAACCTTGAAAAAATAACTTCTTTAAGCATCTTAATAGAGGTGTTATGATCAGCACTACTAGTTGGAATAGCTTCTACCCACTTAGTAACGTAATCAACAATAACTAAAATATGAGTATACCCATTAGAGGAAGGAAAAGGTCCCATATAATCAAAGCCCCAAACATCAAATGGTTCAATAATAAGTGAATAGTTCATAGGCATTTCTTGACGTCTACTAATATTACCAATTCTTTGACATTCATCACAAGACAAGACAAACTTACGGGCATCCTTGAAGAGAGTAGGCCAATAAAAACCGGATTGCAATACCTTATGTGCAGTTCTGTCTCCAGCATGGTGTCCTCCATAAGCCTCGGAGTGACACTTGCGTAGGATATGTTCCTGTTCATGCTCGGGTACACAACGTCTAATAACACCATCTACTCCTTTATAAAGATGTGGGTCATTCCAGAAGTAATGTCTTAAATCATAGACTAACTTTTTCTTTTGTTGGTATGTGAAACTAGGTGGTATAAATTTAGCAACAATGTAATTAGCATAATCAGCATACCATGGAGAGGTACGAGAAGCATTTATGACAGCTAATTGTTCATCAGGAAAGCTATCATCAATAGGTAGTGGGTCATCAAGAACATTCTCTAACCTAGACAAGTTGTCTGCAACGGGGTTCTCAGCTCCCTTTCTATCAATATATGCAAATCAAATTCTTGTAGCAAGAGAACCCATCTAATAAGTCTAGGTTTAGCATCTTTCTTTTCCATAAGATATTTAATAGCAGCATGATCAGTGTGAACGGTTACTTTAAAATCAACAATATAAGGTCTGAACTTATCTCAAGCAAATACAACTGCTAAAAATTCTTTTTCAGTAGTAGCATAATTTCTTTGGGCAGTGTCTAGAGTTTTACTAGCATATTGAATAACATTTAATTTCTTATCAACTCTTTGTCCTAGAACAGCCCCTACAGCATAATCACTAGCATCACACATAATTTCAAAGGGTAAATTCCAATCAGGAGGTTGAACAATAGGTGTAGAAATCAAAGCTTTCTTAAGTATTTCAAATGCTTCTACACAATCATCATCAAAGACAAAAGGAACATCTTTTTGTAGGAGATTAGTCACAGGCTGAGAAATTTTAGAAAAGTCCTTAATGAACCTCCTATAAAAACCGGCATGACCAAGGAAACTTCTTATACCTTTAATGTCCTTGGGACACGGCATCTTTTCAATAGCATCAACTTTAGCTTTATCAAATTCAATACCTCTTTCAGAAATTTCAATTCAAGACAAGATTAGTTTCTTTACATCTCTGCAAAACTCGATCAAGGTTGCTTAAGAAATCATCAAAAGAAGTTCCGCAAACGGAGAAATCATCCATGAATATCTCAGCAATCTTTTCACAAAAGTCAGAGAATATAACAGTCATACATCTTTGAAAGGTAGCAGGTGCATTACATAAACCAAAAGGCATACGTCTATAAGCAAAGGTACCGAAAGGGCAAGTAAAAGTTGTCTTTTCTTGATCCTCTTTTGACACAGGTATTTGAGAGAAACCAGAATAACCATCTAGAAAGCAAAAATGTGTATGCTTGGATAATCTTTCTAGCATTTGATCAATAAAAGGTAAAGGGTAATGATCCTTTTTAGTGGCTTTATTTAATTTACGGAAATCTATTACCATTCCATAACCTGTAACAATTCTTTGTGGGATCAATTCATCTTTATCATTAGGAACAACAGTAATACCTCCCTTCTTAGGGAAACAATGGACAGGACTTACCCACTGACTATCAGCAACGGGATAAATTATACCTGCCTCCAGAAGCTTTAGTATTTCTTTTCTTACCACTTCTTTCATCTTAGGATTTAACCGTCGTTGGTGATCAACAACCGGTTTAGCATCCTTCTCCAATTTCATTTTGTGCTGGCATAGAGTGGGACTAATGCCCTTAAGATCATCAAGAGTATATCTAATAGCAGCACGGTGCTTCTTCAGAGTTTTCAATAACTTCTTTTCTTCATGCTCTGAAAGGTTAGCACTAATAATAACAGAATATATCTCTTTCTCATCAAGATAAGCATATTTGAGTGTATCAGGTAAAGGTTTAAGCTCAAACACAGGATCACCCTTGGGTGGAGGAGGATCCCCTAGAATTTCAACAGGAAAGTTGTGCTTCAAAATAGGTCCCTGTTTAAAGAATACTTCATCTATTTCTCTTCTTCCATTCATAAACATATCATTTTCATGGTCTAGCAAATATTGTTCTAAAGGATCAACAGGAGGCATGGCAATGGAAGCAAGACCAATAATTTCATCTTTACTAGGCAATTCTTTATCATGGGGTTTTCTATGAAATTTAGCAAAATTAAACTCATGAGACATATCCCCTAAACCAACAGAAACAATATCCTTATTGCAGTCTATCTTAGCATTAACAGTATTCAAGAAGGGTCTACCAAATATAATGAGACAAAATTCATCTTTTGGGGAACCAAGAACAAGAAAATTAGCAGGATATTTGACTTCCCCACACAAGACTTCAACATCTAACAATCCCAACCGGTGAAATAGTATCTCTATTTGCAAGCTTAATTGTAACATCAATCTCTTCTATCTCAGTAGGTGCAATATCATGCATAATTTCTTTGTATAAGGAATGAGGTATTGCACTTGCACTAGCACCCATATCACATAAGCCATGATAGTAATGATCTCCTATTTTAACAGAAATAGCAGACATGCCTACAACAGGTCTATGTTTATTTTTAGTATCAGGTCTAGCAATTCTAGCAGATTCATTGCAGAAGTAAATAACCTGCCCATCAATATTATCGGCCAAGAGATCTTTAACCATAGCAACACTAGGTTCAACCTTAATTTGCTCAGGAGGTTTGGGTGCCTTAATATTACTTTTGTTGACCACAGTTGAAGCTTTAGCATGATCCTTTATTCTAACAGGGAAAGGTGGTTTCTCAATATAAGCAGTAGGAACAACAGGATCATTATAAGTGATAGTCTTTTCTTCAACTTTAATAGGTGCAACTACTTTTACTTCAATGGGAGGATTATATTTAAACCACTTCTCCTTAGGGAGATCAACATGAGTAGCAAAGGATTCACAGAAAGAAGCTACTATCTCAGAGTCAAGTCCATATTTAGTGCTAAATTCACGAAAAGCGTCGGTATCCATAAAAGATTTAACACAATCAAACTTAGGTGTTATACCTGACTCCTTACCTTCGTCGAGGTCCCAATCTTCAGAGTTGCGTTTAATTCTTTCCAATAAATCCCATTTGAATTCAATAGTCTTCATCATAAAAGATCTAGTACAAGAAGTATCGAGCATGAAGCGATTACTGAGAGAAAGCCGAGCATAAATTTTTTGAATAATCATTTCTTTTGAGAGCTCATGATTGGGGCATGAATATAACATTGACTTAAGCCTCCCCATGCTTGAGCGATGCTTTCTCCTTCGTGAGGCCAAAAATTATATATATAATTACGATCACGATGAACAAGATGCATAGGATAAAACTTCTGATGAAATTACAATTTCAATCGTTGGCAGTTCCATGATCCAATATCATCACATAGCTTCAACCATGTCAATGCATCTCCCTTCAAAGATAAAGGCAATACCTTCTTCTTGATAACATCCTCGGGCATACCTACAAGCTTAAATAATCCACAAACTTGATCCACATAGATTAGGTGCAAATCGGGATGTAATGTTCCATCACCTGTTAAAGTATTAGCTAGCAGTTTCTCTATCATACCCGAAGGAATTTCAAAGTAAACATTTTCAGTAGGTTCAGTAGGTTGAGGACCAACTCTTTGCTCTACTGGTTGGGGTGAAGATACCCCGAACAAGCCCTTCAAAGGATTATGTTCCATAGTAACAAGTGACTGTAAATTTCAGCACACTATATAAATTTTTCCTTACCAAATTCCACCTACCAAAGGCGCTTCACTCCCCGGCAACGGCGCCAGAAAAGAGTCTTGATGACCCATACGTGTAGGGGATTATCGTAGCCTTTTCGATAAGTAAGAGTGTCGAACCCAACGAGGAGCAGAAGGAAATGATAAACGGTTTTCGGCTAGGTATTTTCTGCAAGCACTGAAATTATCGGTAAAAAATAGTTTTGTGATAAGGTAATTGGTAATGGGTAACAAATAGTAAAAGTAAATAAGGTGCAACAAGATGGCCCAATCATTTTTGTAGAAAAGGACAAGCCTGGACAAACTCTTATATAAAGTAAAGCACTCCCGAGGACACATGGAAATTATCGTCAAACTAGTTTTCATCACGTTCATATGATTCGTGTTCGGTACTTTGATAATTCGATATGTGGGTGGACCGGTGCTTGGGTACTGCCCTTACTTGGACAAGCATCCCACTTATGATTAACCCCTATTGCAAGCATCCGCAACTACAACAGAAGTATTAAGGTAAACCTAACCATAGCATGAAACATATGGATCCAAATCAGCCCCTTACGAAGCAACGCATAAACCAGGGTTTAAGCTTTTATCACTCTAGCAACCCATCATCTAATTATTACTTCCCGATGCCTCTCTCTATGCCCAAATATGAAGGAAATTTGCCCTAGAGGCAATAATAAAGTTATTATTTATTTCCTTATTTCATGATAAATGTTTATTATTCATGCTAGAATTGTATTAACCGGAAACATAATACATGTGTGAATACATAGACAAACAGAGTGTCACTAGTATGCCTCTACTTGACTAGCTCGTTGATCAAAGATGGTTAAGTTTCCTAACCATAGACATGAGTTGTCATTTTATTAATGGTATCACATCATTAGGAGAATGATGTGATTGACTTGACCCATTCCGTTAGCTTAGCACTTGATCGTTTAGTTTGTTGCTATTGCTTTCTTCATGACTTATACATGTTCCTATGACTATGAGATTATGCAACTCCCATTTACCGTAGGAACACTTTGTGTGCCACCAAACGTCACAACATAACTAGGTGATTATAAAGGTGCTCTACAGGTGTCTCCAAAGGTACTTGTTGGGTTGGTGTATTTCGAGATTAGGATTTGTCACTCCGATTGTCGGAGAGGTATCTCTGGGCCCACTCGGTAATGCACATCACTATAAGCCTTGCAAGCATCGTAACTAATGAGTTAGTTGCGGGATGATGTATTATGGAATTAAAGAGACTTGCCGGTAACGAGATTGAACTAGGTATTGAGATACCGACGATCGAATCTCGGGCAAGTAACATACCGATGACAATGGGAACAACGTATGTTGTTATGCGGTCTGACCGATAAAGATCTTCGTAGAATATGTAGGAGCCAATATGGGCATCCAGGTCCCGCTATTGGTTATTGACCAGAGAGGTGTCTCGGTCATGTCTACATAGTCCTCGAACCCGTAGGGTCCGCACGCTTAACGTTCATTGACGATATAGTACTATATGAGTTATGTATGTTGATGACCGAATGTTGTTCGGAGTTCAGGATGAGATCACGGGCATGACGAGGAACTCCGGAATGGTCCAGAGATAAAGTTTGATATACGGGATAATAGTGTTTGGTCACCAGAAGGGTTCCGGAATTCACCGGAAGGGGTTCCGGATGTTTCCCGAAATGTTTGGGTACGAGAACACTTTATTTGGGCCAAAGGGGAAAGCCCACAAGGTTTTTGGAAAGCGCAAAAGGAAGTTTTGCGGAGTCCAGGGGCCAGACGCCCAGGTCCCTAGTGTCTGGGTCCAGACGCCGAGAAACCTTGCGTCTGGCCCTGGAGTCCGAGAAGGACTCTTGCATTTCGGGTGAAACCGACTTTGTGGAGGCTTTTACTCCAAGTTTCGACCCCAAGGCTCAACATAGAAATAGAGGGGTAGGGCTAGCACCCAAGACAGATCAAGAAACACCAAGCCGTGTGCCGGCAACCCCGTCCCCTCTAGTTTATCCTCCGTCCTAGTTTTCGTAGTGCTTAGGCGAAGCCCTGCAGAGATTGTTCTTCACCAACACCGTCACCACGCCGTCGTGCTGTCGGAACTCATCTACTACTTCGCCCCTCTTGCTGGATCGAGAAGGCGAGGACGTCACCGAGCCGAACGTGTGCAGAACTCGGAGGTGTCGTGCTTTCGGTACTTGGATCGGTCAGATCGTGAAGACGTACGACTACATCAACCGTGTTGATATAACGCTTCCGCGAACGGTCTACGAGGGTACATAGACAACACTCTCCCCTATCGTTGCTATGCATCACCATGATCTTGCATGTGCGTAGGAAATTTTGAAATTACTACGTTCCCAATAAAATAATGGTGAAGTGTCATGTAGTCGACATTCACATAACACCACTAGAGGGATGACAACATACATCTCATCAAAATATCGAACGAATACCAAATTCACATGACTACCACTACTTGGAAAAGGCCTACTAATGGCGCACCAGTTTTGCCTACTAATGGCGCATCACTGGTGCGCCATTAGTATCACGCCACTAGTATTTATTACTAATGGCGCACCACTGGTGCGTCATTAGTATCTGGTATACTAATGGTGCACCACCATGCGCCATTAGTATGCCTCCCGGGGGCGATATTTAACCATGTGCTTTGGCACACTAATGGCGCACTGCGGATGGATGCGCCATTAGTATACTTGGCATACTAATGACGCACTGTTTGGTGATGCGCCATTAGTATACTTTGGCATACTAATGGCGCACTCTGTAGTGATGCGCCATTAGTATGAATATTAGGTTTTTTTTACTTTTCTGATTTTTGCACAGGTTACAAAATATATTATTTGACAGAATATAGACAGTAGCACATAGCAACAGCAGATTCATCGAATACAATAGAAGATTAGTCTCCGAATACAATTCATCATATTAGTCTCTGAATTCAAAAGACCGAACAAAGATAAAACGTTACAAGTCTCGAGACCACGAGTATTGAGTTTTTCTTCACATTACAAGTCGATATCGATCATCTAAACTACCATCACATAGAAGAGAGTTGCGGTCATCATGATGAGCATCATCGTGATGAAACTGGTCTTCATCCGGTTCCTCCAACGCTCCCTCCTCTCTCCTGCTAGACAGCGGGCGTATCTAGATTCCGCCTCCGCCCTAGTGGTGTACCCTTTGTAAATGTTACCGCTGAAATGGTGAACCTGTCTCCGACACTCCTCCCAGTCGTCGTAGACTCCGGGAACCTTACCCTTGTACACGACATACGACGGCATCTCTATGCACAAGCCAAACAACATACAATACATACATAAGCAATATATAAGTATGCAACAAAAGGATCGGAAGAGAAAAGCAAGACATTAATAGCACGATTCATGGTCCTACTAATAAATAGCATCGATTACATCTAAGTTGAACGACTGTCCAAACCAAAGAGACATACAATTCATTAAAGTTTAATTACAACATGAGCCAATCAATGTTTCAGAACTACACATCGTTACTTTCGACTCGACTCATGGACAGGAGCGTGGATGAAGCCGCCGTCTGTCGTGATGGTCATGAAATCGCGGGCGTTTTCAGCCTGCATTTGTAGCATTCCGTCTATCTCAATGTTGGACGGTTGATATCTAAGGAAGAACTGCCCCGAGGTATGAAGGACATCTTGATGGATGATATCCGCAAACTCCGACTGGATGCGAAAGAATTCTTGTCTGATGTTCGCGTCCTGGATTGCCGACAAGCTCGCGGCCCAATCTTTGAGATTATTTGGTAGCAGAAGGTGATGATGGTCCCTTACGATCGCCTGCATGTGATGGAGGGCGTAGTAGGCATCCTTTTGACCGCCAGGCGGCTGCTTGACGCAGCAGAATGTCGTATTGTGGGCGAACACGTGCTTGCCGTACTTACGAACTGCCCTGGTGAAGGTGCCTCCAGATTTAGCGTAGCCGGGGAGAACATTATCAAGAACTTTCTTGATATTTGTGTAGTCTATCTTGGAGTTACAGTTCGGGTCGAAATACGTGGCCATGGAATATTTCGGGCTTAAGAGGATGAGTGTGCAATGTGTGTCACTGCACAGAACACGGAATGTTAGAAAAAAAGAACAATCGAAATCTAAGAAATCATATGTTACGGGGCGGTTAAGGGATGACTTACTCGGGAAAGTAAGCCACAAGGAAGTTATCCTTATCTGGGTTTGCCAGAATGACGTCTTCGAGGTGTGAACTCGCGACTTGGCGATCCCCAGCGCTGCTCAAGAGCTTGGCACGCATGTAGAAGGGGTCGACGATCACGATGTCCGGGGTCTTGTCTCTAATGATCCGCATCTCCATACTCAGCGAAAACAGCCGAACGAAGGTGTAGTGCAGCGGATGAAGGTTAAACATAGCAAAGATGTCATCAAACCGCAGGACGATCGTACCCCCGATGTCGCCATCCACAAAGCCCTTACCCTCTGGCACCTTGGCCACGAAAACCGGGTATGCCACATCATTCTCACTGAGACGCCGCTTCTCCAAAGAAAGAACACTGTCGTGAAGACTCCGCATAGCACCGGTTGCAGCATTGAGCATATTTGTCGGTAGCATCGCCCTACCCGCCACATGCACCCTCCTCGAGATATCCTTAGGTGAAGGTGGCCCGTCCTGAGCACGGATCATACTCGGTGCTGGCTGGCTCGCACTGGCGCCCTTTTTAGTCTGTCGTTTCCGGCCCTTCTTCTTGATCTGCTATAATGGGACCGAGTTCTGCTCACAGACCGCCTTCTTGAGCATGTTGGGGCTGATAATATTTGGCACCTCCGCTATCTGAGGCTCGGTGAAGGCGGCAGCTGGAGGCATCTCCTGAGAACTGAACGCCAGACGACGCCTGTTGCAATTGGGTTTCTCCGCCGTACCAGCTAGATCGGTGTCTTCCGCGGCGTCCTCATAGCGGTGAGGTTCTTCCTCCAACTCCTGGGACAGCTCCCAGAATTGCTTGCCACCCGAACCGCCGGCCTCATCGTTGTGGGCCATGTTTCGCTCTAAATAGGAAAAAAGTTTGGTCAAAAAGTTGGTTATTGTCAAGGAACAAGATCATGGTCTCATCATTTAGGGTTTGTCCACACCGAGGCATCCTAAAAGCTAAGCTTTTATCATTTAGGGTTTGTCGACGCTGAGGCACCCTAAAAGCCTAAGCGTACATCATTTAGGTTATCATCGACACCGAGGCACCCTATAGAAGTCAAGTTAAGTTTTCATCATTTAGGGTTTATCGATGCCGAGGCACCCTAGGTTGAGTGTAACACCCTCGATGCGACTATATCTCCCACGTGTCGAGGCATGACTTAGAGGCATAATCGCATTGAAGGCATATGTCGCAAGTGAGGCAATCTTCACACAACCCATGTACATATAATATAAAGGGGAAAATAATAATAATAGTTGGCTTACACTCACCACGTCACATCAAGGTACATAAATAGCATCCATCATACAAACACTCATGGCCCGACTACGGCGCCGAAATAGAAAAGACTCCCCAACATGCGACTAATCCCTGAATCGAACACCGAGCAGGCACCACTACTGATCATCAGGAAAAGAAACATAGTATCGCTGAGAGTCCTCGTCGTACTCCCACTTCAGCTCGAACGCGCCCTCCGGAGGAGTATCATCGGTCCCTGCATCTGGTGTAATAGTAATCTGTGAGCCACAAGGACTCAGCAATCTCGCACCCTCGCGATCAAGACTATTTAAGCTAAATAGGTAAGGAAGGGGTAAGGTGAGTGGAGCTGCAGCAAGCGACTAGCATATATGGTGGCTAACTTATACGCAAAAGAGAGCGAGAAGAGAAGGCAAGGCACGAGCGGAAACTAAATAGATCAGGCTACGCAAACATAACTCCAACGCCGTGTCCACTTCCCGGACTCCGCCGAGAAGAGGCCATCACGGCAACACACGCAGTTGATTCATTTTAATTAATTAGGTTCAAGTTTTCTACAACCGGACATTAACAAATTCCCATCTGCCCATAACCGCGGGCACGGCTTTCGAAAGATCAATCCCTGCAGGGGGGTCCCAACTTAGCCCATAACAAGCTCTCACGGTCAACAAAGGAATAGACCTCCACCCAGGACCCACCGATCAGACTCGGTATCCCGGTACAACAAGATGATTCGACAGGTCAAAACTAGTCCAGCAACACCGCCCGAATGCGCCGACAAATCCCGATAGGAGCTGCACATATCTCTTTCTCAGGGCACACTCAGATTGTCTAAACTTCCGGTAGGCCAGCCCAGAGTTGCCCCTGGTGGCCACCGGCGGCTGACGTTCCGGACCAACACTCAGAGGAGCACTGGCCCGTGGGGGGCTAAAATAAAGATGACCCTCGGGCTCCGGAAACCCAAGGGAAAGAAAAGGGTAGGTGGCAAATGGTAAAACCAATGTTGGGCATTGCTGGAAAAGCTTTAATCAAGGCGAACTATCAAGGGGTTCCCATTATAGCCCAACCGCGTAAGGGACGCAACAATCCGGAAACATAACACCGATATGACGGAAACTAGGGGGGCAAGAGTGGAACAAAACACTAGGCGAGAGGCCGAGCCTTCCACCCTTTACCAAGTATATAGGTGAGTAAAGATAACATAGCAATATAATGATATACCAACAGTAAATAAATGTTCCAACAAGGAACGGCTCCAATCTTCACCTGCAACTAACAACGCTATAAGAAGGGCTGAGCAAAGCAGTAACATAGCCAATCAATGGTTTTCTAGGACAAAGGTGGGTTAGAGGCTCAATCATGGCAATTGGGAGGCTGACAAGCAAGTGGTAGGCATTGTAGCATTGGCAAAGCAAAAGAGCGAGCAAACTAGCATAGCAAAGATAGTAGTGATTTCAAGGGTGTGATCATCTTGCCTGCACAGTTGTCAGAATTGACTGGATCCTCAAAAGCAAACTCAACGGGCTCCTCGTTAGCAAACTCGTCTCCTGGCTCTACCCAACAACACAAACAAGCAACAAGGATACAATCAACCACGTGCAAAGGCAACCAATACGATGCAAAGATGATATGCTATGCGGGATGCAATGCGGGATGCAAAATGCAACATGTAACAGGAAATGCATGAACCTGGCCTCAACATGGAAATCCAAGTGTGCCACTGGATAGAGGGGAAGAAATCCCCTGAAAACGATATAAAGATCATGGCAATCGGAGCTACGGTTAAGAAATGGCAAGCGTTTTACTAAACGAACCGATCTGCGATTTACAGCAACATGCCTCCTAAATGCAACAAAATTAACATGCTACAGCCACCCAACATGAAAACAAATTACATGGCAGTGATGTACTCATCAAGCTTAACAAATCATCATGACTGAGGCATAGGCAAAATCATCCATTAAGGGCTTCAAACAAGCATGGCAAAACTGAATAAGCAAAACAGATTTCAGACTTAGCGAAATTAACGCTAGTCTGAAATTTCAGACCACGATGCCCTCTTCAGAGCAGCAAAACAACATGAAGGAAAACCTGAACATGGCAAGTAAGAGCATGGCATGGAGCTACTCAACAAGCTTAACAAAACACCTGAAATGACCTGCGGCCAAAAGGGTTCACAAAATACTCTACCGAGCACACGAACATCGATGAAACACAATCAGTTTTCAGACTTAGTGAAAACTGGGACATGCTGAAATAATAACTCACGGAGGCATATAAACGAGCTCGATGCTCTCACTACGGTGCAAGTCATGGCAAGGAAAGCATATATCCATTAAGAAGGCACAAAATGCTATCTAGACATGGCAAGAACAATGGCATAGCATGCATGGATCACTAGCAATCACTCCGGCAAAATCGCAAAAGAGTTAACGATCTGCCCAAAACAGCAACTATCCAAAAGTTGAGCTCGATTGAGTCAACCTAGGGTGCTCCAACATAACAAGTAAAGACATGGATGGATTAAGCACAACAAGCTTAACAAACCACTCTTACTGATCATCCTCAAAAGAGGCACGGATCACTAGGAAACAAGCCGGACATATAGCATCGTGAACTAAAACGGCTCAGACTTAGTGAAAATTACTAAGTCCCTGAAATCTGAAATCTCAGGTAGCCCTCTTCGCAAGCTTGCACAAGACAACACACACATCCTAAAAATACATGGAAGGCACCTCTGGAAAGAAGACAACATGCTTAACAATTCATCCCAAAAGGGCACAGGCATATCATGCACGGATTAAATATGGCAAAAATGACAAAAGTGCATGTTGGATCAACGGATCTGCAATTTAACTCAACATGCCTCCTTCCAACAGCATTTTGGGCAACAAGATGATCTCAAATGCAAATGATGCAATCGGATGAAATGATGTACTCGTCGAGACGAAGAATTTGACATATCATACGCCCAAATCGGAGCTACGGATGCAAAGTTATGGCAGGTCAAACATGAGCATATGGGATAAAATCCCTGGGACTTGGAAGAAAAAAAAAGGGGACCCTAGGGTTTACTGTTCACCCAGATCCGATCCGGCGCAACACTGTAGCTCGGGCCCGGGACCGAGCCCGGCTATGGCGGCGGCGGCGGATCCCGCCGGATCCGGTGAGGGCGCGGGGCGCCGGCGTCGAGGGGAGGCCGGAGGGCGGCGCGTGGCCACCGGAGCCGGCGAGGGGCGGCAGCGGCCGGGCACCGCGGTGGCGCGAGGCGGCGGGGAGCGGTGCGGCGGGGCCCGGCGGGGAGCTCCGGTGAGGAGCTCCGGCGAGCTCGCGGCCGGAGTTGATGGCAGGCGGCGGAGGCGGCGACCGGGCGCGAGGGAGGCGGCGGCGGCCTGCGGGCGAGGAGGCGGCGGAGGGAGTGGGCCGCGGGGGCCGGGCGTGGGCTCGGCGGGCCTCCGCGGCGGTGGCGGCGGCGGTGCCACGTGGCAGCGGGCGACGGGCTGCGGGCGGATGTCCGGTGCGGCCGGACGTGTCCGGCGCGCCGGAGGGAGTTTTTTTGGGTTTCGGGGGGAGGGAGAGATCCGAAAAACGGGGGGTCTATTTATAGACCTAGAGGGAGCTAGGAGAGTCCAAATGAGGTGCGGTTTTTGCCCACACGATCGTGATCGAATGACCGAGACGATGGAGCTGAGTTTGGTGGGTTTTGGGCCAAAATGGAGGGGTGTTGGGCTGCACACACACGAGGCCTTTTCGGTCCCTCGGTTAACCGTTGGAGTATCAAACGAAGTCCAAATGACCCGAAACTTGACAGGCGGTCTACCGGTAGTAAACCAAGGCCGCATGGCAAGTCTCGGTCCAATCCGGAAATGTTTAATCCCCACACACGAAAGAAAGCTAGAAATGGCCACCGGAGGAGAACGAAGCGCCGGAATGCAAAACGGACAACGGGGAAAATGCTCGAATGCATGAGATGAACATGTATGAAAATGCGATGCACGTGACGACATGATATGAGATGCACGAAAACAAAACAACACACGGGGACAAAGACCCGAACCCGAGAATTAAATATAACTTAATGCCGGAAACGGCATGAGTCGGAGTACAATTGGGGAAGGTTACATATGGGGCGTTAAAACACTCCACCACTACGAAAAGATCTCGTCCCGAGATCTAGGGCTGAAAGAACTCCGGGTACTCAGAACGGAGGTGATCCTCGCGTTCCCAGGTAGCTTCACGGTCGGAATGGTGTGACCACTTGACTTTGAGAAACTTGATTGACTTGTTGCGAGTTTTGCGTTCAGTCTCTTCAAGGATTGCAACTGGGTGCTCACGGTAGGAGAGATCTTCTTGGAGCTCAATGTCCTCGAAGTTGACGGTGCGCTCGGGCGCCTTGAAGCACTTTCGGAGTTGCGAGACGTGGAACACATCATGAACATTGGCAAAGGTTGCAGGAAGCTCGAGTTGATAGGCGAGGTCGCCTCTCTTGCTGACGATCTTGAAAGGCCCGACGTATCTTGGGGCAAGCTTCCCTTTGATACCGAAGCGACGAGTCCCTTTCATAGGAGAGACGCGGAGGTAGACATGATCTCCGATCTCGAAGGCCAAATCACGGTGCTTGCTGTCGTAGTAGCTCTTCTGACGAGACTGGGCTGCTTTGAGGTTATCACGTATGACCTTGCACATTTCTTCTGCTTCTGTGATCAAGTCATTACCCAGCAGCTGACGTTCACCGGTTTCAGACCAGTTGAGAGGTGTACGACACTTCCTACCATACAGAATTTCAAACGGGGCCTTGCCGGAACTTGCTTGGAAACTGTTGTTGTACGAGAATTCAGCATAAGGAAGGCAATCCTCCCACTTCATGCCGAAGGAGATAACACAAGCCCTGAGCATATCTTCAAGAATCTGGTTGACACGCTCGACTTGACCGCTTGTTTGAGGATGGAAAGCAGTGCTGAAGCGAATGTTGGTGCCCATGGCCTTCTGAAAAGAATCCCAAAACTTGGAGGTAAAGATGCTGCCACGGTCTGAAGATATCACTTGAGGAATACCGTGCAGAGAGACAATGCGGGAGGTGTAGAGCTCCGCCAATTGAGCTGCAGTGATTGACTCTTTGATAGGCAAGAAATGAGCCACTTTGGTCAGCTTGTCGATGACGACGAATATAGCATCATTGCCACGCTTGGACTTAGGAAACCCAGTCACGAAGTCCATTTCAATGTGGTCAAACTTCCATTCTGGAATGGCGAGAGGTTGGAGGAGACCTGCTGGCCTTTGGTGTTCTGCTTTCACTCTTCTGCAGACATCACATTCATTCACGAATTGAGCGATCTCGCGCTTCATTCGAGTCCACCAATAAGTTTGCTTCAGGTCTTGATACATCTTCGTGCTCCCAGGGTGGATGGAGAGGAGAGAGTTGTGAGCCTCATTCATGATCACTTTACGAAGTTCACCTTTGGGCACA
Source organism: Triticum aestivum (assembly GCF_018294505.1). Classification (NCBI taxonomy): domain Eukaryota; kingdom Viridiplantae; phylum Streptophyta; class Magnoliopsida; order Poales; family Poaceae; genus Triticum; species Triticum aestivum. The sequence continues at coordinate 24,369,516 of NC_057809.1, forward strand.
ACAATTCTATCCTCGAAGAAGAGAGTGTCCTTGTCATCAAGTCGGTAGCACTTGTACTTGGACTGACTCTTTGCAATACCGATCTTCACCTTTTTCACCATAGCATCAAGAAGCTGGGCTTGGCGAATCTGGTCTTCCAAGGTAGGAGAAACTTGAAGGTTGGCAAGGAAACCTTGAGGAACAACTTGCAGATTAAGTTTGCGGAAGGCTTCACAAAGCTCGGGTTGATAAGGCTTGAGAATCAGACTGTTGCAATATGCTTTTCTGCTCAAAGCGTCAGCAATCACATTAGCCTTGCCTGGAGTATACTCGATACTCGGATTGTACTCTTGAATCATCTCGACCCATCGTGTCTGCCTGAGGTTGAGATTAGGCTGAGTGAAGATGTACTTGAGACTCTTGTGATCAGTGAAAATGTCCACTTTCCTTCCCAAGAGAAGATGTCTCCAAGTCAACAATGCGTGCACAACTGCCGCCAACTCAAGATCATGAGTGGGGTAGTTCTTCTCATTTGGCTTCAACTGGCGAGAGGTATAAGCAACAACTTTCTTCTCTTGCATCAGTACTGCACCGAGACCTTGGAGAGAGGCATCACAAAAGACTTCGTACGGCTTGGTTTCATCAGGCGGAGTTAGAACTGGAGCAGTGATCAATTTCTCTTTCAAAGCGTTGAAAGCAACATCACACTCCGGAGACCAAACGTACTTGACGTGCTTCTGAAGAAGATTTGAGAGAGGCTTCGCGATCTTGGAGAAGTTTTCAACGAATCTTCGGCAATAACTTGCAAGACCGAGGAAGCTACGGAGTTGCTTCACATTCTGAGGAGGTTCCCAATTAACGATTGCAGACACCTTCTCAGGATCCACGGAAATGCCCTTGGCAGAGATAATATGCCCAAGATAAAGAACTTCATCGAGCCAAAACTCACACTTAGAGAACTTGGCATAGAATTGATGTTCCCTTAGCTTGTCAAGAACCAAACGCAAGTGTTTGGCATGATCTTCCTTGTTCTTCGAGAAAACCAGGATATCATCGAGATAGACCAAAACAAAGTCGTTGGTGTAGGGGTTGAAGATGAAGTTCATCATGCGAGAGAACGTCGGAGGAGCATTAGCGAGGCCAAAAGACATAACTGTGTATTCATATGACCCATAGCTTGTTCTGAACACCGTCTTCGGAATATCTTGTTCACGAATGCGAATTTGATGATAACCCATACGGAGATCAAGCTTGGAGAATACCTGGGCACCCTTGAGTTGTTCGAATAGCTCATTAATGTTGGGAAGTGGATATTTGTTCTTGATGGTCTTCTTGTTCAATGGACGATAATCAACACAAAGTCGGTCCGTTCCATCCTTCTTCTTCACAAAAAGAACACCACAACCCCACGGAGAAGTACTAGGCCGAATGAGACCCATACTTTCTTGCTTATCGAGCTGTTTCTTCAACTCCTTCAACTCTTCGGGGCCGAGCTTGTAAGGCCGCTTGCACACCGGTTCCGTACCGGGCTCAAGTTCAATAACGAATTCAACGGGCCGGTTAGGAGGCATGCCTGGGAGTTCTTCAGGGAAGACATCTTGATACTCACAAACAACCGGAATCTGCGAAATAGCATCCAATTCACCCTTTTCATTGAGAGAGAACAACCAGATGGTATTATCCCGAGCAGCAAAGACAATTACTTCCTCAGACGAATGAGTCAGTTGAATCTGCTTGGCTGCGCAATCCAGCTGAGCTTTATGTTTAGAGAGCCAGTCCATCCCAAGAATGAGATCGATATCGGAATTGCCAAGAATCATCGGGGAAGCCAGAAACTTAAAGTCACCCAGCGAGATAGAAATATCCGAAACTTCATAGTTAGCAAGCAAGCATTTGCTCGGAGAGACGACTGCTAATGGCTGATGCATAACTTGAGAAAACCACCCGTGCTTAGATGCAAAAGGCTTCGAGATGAAACAATGTGATGCACCTGTATCAAAAAGTACTTTTGCAGGAACATTGTTAACAGGAAGGTTACCCATGATCACATCTGACGAATCCTCTGCTTGAGCTGCATTCACCATATTGACCTTGGCGTGCTTGGGATTATGCTTGACAACCGCTGTACTTGCCGATCTGACAGGAGGAGGAGGAGGAAGACGCCTCTGGTTGAAACACTTGTTGGCGTAGTGACCCTTCTGTTGGCACTTGTTGCACGTGACCTCTGAGAGCGGATGGTGATACGGAGCACTCGATCTTGGAGCTTGAGACGAAGTCTTGTTCTGAAAGCCTGGGTTGGGTGGGTGGGAAGAACCACTGCCACCTTTGCTCTTCTGCTGATACGGCTGACGGAACGGAGGAGGAGGAAGCCAATACTTCTGCTGCTTGGTCACTTGAGTAGAGGACGAAGACGAAGTGTCTCTGACTCGCTTCCTGGAAGCATCACACCTGAGCTGAGCAGCCTCTTGCTTCAGTGCCATGTTGTAGAACTCATCGTATCTCAGTGGCTCGAAGAGGACAAGAGCGAGCTGAATTTCTTCACGAAGACCACCCCTGAACTGATAGATCATGCTCTTCTCATCAGGAACATCCTGCTTGGCAAAACGGGCGAGCTTCTGGAACAACTTGTTGTAGTCATAGACAGACAAAGAGCCTTGCTTCAGATTGCGAAATTCTTCATGTTTGCTTTCAGTCACACTTTGAGGAATGTGATGAGCGCGGAAATCACGACGGAAATCATCCCAAGTGATCAAACGTCCACCTCTGGAATCCCGGTACTGCTGAAACCACTCTGCGGCCTGATCCTTGAGCTGGAAAGACGCGAACTTGACGAAATCTTCAGGTCTGACGTTGCTACATTCAAAATGCTTGCCCAGATCGACTAACCAATCATCAGCATCGGTAGCCTCAACGCAGTTACTGAACGTCTTTGGACCATTTGCGAGGAACTGATGCAGAGTTGCAAACTGGTTCTGGTTGCTGCCTTGATTCGCTTGACTGCTTTGATTCCGCTCTTGGATGATTTGCATGATCAGCTGAGTATTTGCATTAGTAGCAGCCATCACAGCCTGCCATGCTTCCGGAGGAGGCGGAGGCGGCGGAGGATCTTGATTCTGGTTCTGACTGGTGCTCTTAGCGGGAGCCATCCTGAAGAGGTTGACCACCATTAGCACACAAATAAAGGAATATTGAAGGTGAAACCAACGGAATGAAAATTGCAACATAAAGTCTTCACATCCGAACAAAATGAACGAATGCACTTCTCTTGAAGTGGTCACATATTCCTAAATTGCGAAGCCACGAAGAATCAGGTAGAATAGGTACAACAACGAGGGATGGAATCAACATAAGACGTCGAAGAAGAACGAATACTACAACTCGAAATAAAACCAAGGGTTGGCTTGCGGAATAAGCCGGAACAAACACATGATAGAAATTTCGTCCGAAGTGTTCGTGGTAGGACCTACACGGGCTCGACCGTACAGCACCATCATGTACAAGGCAGTGCACATGACATACGAAGCGTCCCCGAGTCAGCATAGCCAAGGACTCTTTAAGACACAACGAGGCCACTGTAAAATCAACCGTGAATAGGCGAACCACTAGACGTCGAACCCCAATTTCATATCACACATCTGTTGGAAAGATATCCTAAGGCTACTTGAATTCCCACCTATGAAATTCCCGAAACTTTCCGGTTATGCAATCAGGTGTTGAGGATACAGGGGAAGCATAATATCTCACCCAAGCTAGCAAATCCTACATCCAGCTGCATCCATCCTTCAACACAGAACCAAGAAACCTTCGGAAACCATCTATATCAACCTTCGAAAAACATCCGTTATACAAGTTATGGCGATACTCCCGAACTCCCGCCCCAGTACTGGGTGGCGTCGAGGTTATCTCACCAACGAACTGCATAAAGGAGATTTTCGATGTCGCGCACATATCTCAAGTATACCAGAATTGCAACGATAGAATTATGATGACAACACCTTAGAGCTCAACTCCCCGGGACACTTCCACTAAACCCCTGACAGGAGGCACCAAGACAGTATTCTCATCATAAGCCATCGGAACAAAACTAAGATACTCGCGTGATCCTAAAAAAATTTTAGTGAAATTTGAGAAGAGAAGAGTCAAAACTCTACGTCAGGATGCCTTACCAGAGCGATGAGGAGACTGGGAAGTAAAAAGAATTCCTAAGCTCTCCGATATATAATTCCTAAGGACTCAAAACATTTTTCTAGACACAACTCGGCTGCTAAAAACGATCAAGCAATGGGCCTCCAAAGGTCGGGGAAGGCTCTGATTACCAACTTGTAACACCCTCGATGCGACTATATCTCCCACGTGTCGAGGCATGACTTAGAGGCATAATCGCATTGAAGGCATATGTCGCAAGTGAGGCAATCTTCACACAACCCATGTACATATAATATAAAGGGGAAATAATAATAATAGTTGGCTTACACTCGCCACGTCACATCAAGGTACATAAATAGCATCCATCATACAAACACTCATGGCCCGACTACGGCGCCGAAATAGAAAAGACTCCCCAACATGCGACTAATCCCTGAATCGAACCCCGAGCAGGCACCACTACTGATCATCAGGAAAAGAAACATAGTATCGCTGAGAGTCCTCGTCGTACTCCCACTTCAGCTCGAACGCGCCATCCGGAGGAGTATCATCGGTCCCTGCATCTGGTGTAATAGTAATCTGTGAGCCACAAGGACTCAGCAATCTCGCACCCTCGCGATCAAGACTATTTAAGCTAAATAGGTAAGGAAGGGGTAAGGTGAGTGGAGCTGCAGCAAGCGACTAGCATATATGGTGGCTAACTTATACGCAAAAGAGAGCGAGAAGAGAAGGCAAGCACGAGCGGAAACTAAATAGAGCAGGCTACGCAAACATAACTCCAACGCCGTGTCCACTTCCCGGACTCCGCCGAGAAGAGGCCATCACGGCAACACACGCAGTTGATTCATTTTAATTAATTAGGTTCAAGTTTCTACAACCGGACATTAACAAATTCCCATCTGCCCATAACCGCGGGCACGGCTTTCGAAAGATCAACCCCTGCAGGGGGGTCCCAACTTAGCCCATAACAAGCTCTCACGGTCAACGAAGGAATAGACCTCCACCCAGGACCCACCGATCAGACTCGGTATCCCGGTACAACAAGATGATTCGACAGGTCAAAACTAGTCCAGCAACACCGCCCGAATGCGCCGACAAATCCCGATAGGAGCTGCACATATCTCTTTCTCAGGGCACACTCAGATTGTCTAAACTTCCGGTAGGCCAGCCCAGAGTTGCCCCTGGTGGCCACCGGCGGCTGACATTCCGGACCAACACTCAGAGGAGCACTGGCCCGTGGGGGGCTAAAATAAAGATGACCCTCGGGCTCCGGAAACCCAAGGGAAAGAAAAGGGTAGGTGGCAAATGGTAAAACCAATGTTGGGCATTGCTGGAAAAGCTTTAATCAAGGCGAACTATCAAGGGGTTCCCATTATAGCCCAACCGCGTAAGGGACGCAACAATCCGGGAACATAACACCGATATGACGGAAACTAGGGCGGCAAGAGTGGAACAAAACACTAGGCGAGAGGCCGAGCCTTCCACCCTTTACCAAGTATATAGATGAGTAAAGATAACATAGCAATATAATGATATCCCAACAAGTAAATAAATGTTCCAACAAGGAACGGCTCCAATCTTCACCTGCAACTAACAACGCTATAAGAAGGGCTGAGCAAAGCGGTAACATAGCCAATCAATGGTTTGCTAGGACAAAGGTGGGTTAGAGGCTCAATCATGGCAATTGGGAGGCTGACAAGCAAGTGGTAGGCATCCTAGCATTGGCAAAGCAAAAGAGCGAGCATACCAGCATAGCAAAGATAGTAGTGATTTCAAGGGTGTGATCATCTTGCCTGCACAGTTGTCAGAATTGACTGGATCCTCAAAAGCAAACTCAACGGGCTCCTCGTTAGCGAACTCGTCTCCCGGCTCTACCCAACAACACAAACAAGCAACAAGGATACAATCAATCCCGTGCAAAGGCAACCAATAAGATGCAAAGATGATATGCTATGCGGGATGCGATGCGGGATGCAAAATGCAACATGTAACAGGAAATGCATGAACCTGGCCTCAACTTGGAAATCCAAGTGTGCCACTGGATAGAGGGGAAGAAATCCCCTGAAAACGATATAAAGATCATGGCAATCGGAGCTACGGTTAAGAAATGGCAAGCGTTTTACTAAACGAACCGATCTGCGATTTACAGCAACATGCCTCCTAAATGCAACAAAATGAACATGCTACAGCCACCCAACATGAAAACAAATTACATGGCAGTGATGTACTCATCAAGCTTAACAAATCATCATGACTGAGGCATAGGCAAATCATCCATTAAGGGCTTCAAACAAGCATGGCAAAACTGAATAAGCAAAACAGATTTCAGACTTAGCGAAATTAACGCTAGTCTGAAATTTCAGACCACGATGCCCTCTTCGGAGCAGCAAAACAACATGAAGGAAAACCTGAACATGGCAAGTAAGAGCATGGCATGGAGCTACTCAACAAGCTTAACAAAACACCCAAAATGACCTGGGGCCAAAAGGGTTCACAAAATACTCTACCGAGCACACGAACATCGATGAAACACAATCAGTTTTCAGACTTAGTGAAAACTGGGACATGCTGAAATAATAACTCACGGAGGCATATAAACGAGCTCGATGCTCTCACTACGGTGCAATTCATGGCAAGGCAAGCATATATCCATTAAGAAGGCACAAAATGCTAGCTAGACATGGCAAGAAAAATGGCATAGCATGCATGGATCACTAGCAATCACTCCGGCAAAATCGCAAAAGAGTTAACGATCTGCCCAAAACAGCAACTATCCAAAAGTTGAGCTCGATTGAGTCAACCTAGGGTGCTCCAACATAACAAGTAAAGACATGGATGGATTAAGAACAACAAGCTTAACAAATCACTCTTACTGATCATCCTCAAAAGAGGCAGGGATCACTAGGAAACAAGCCGGACATATAGCATCGTGAACTAAAACGGCTCAGACTTAGTGAAAATTACTAAGTCCCTGAAATCTGAAATCTCAGGTAGCCCTCTTCGCAAGCTTGCACAAGACAACACGCACATCCTAAAAATACATGGAAGGCACCTCTGGAAAGAAGACAACATGCTTAACAATTCATCCCAAAGGGGCACAGGCATATCGTGCACGGATTAAATATGGAAAAAATGACAAAAGTGCATGTTGGATTAACGGATCTGCAATTTAACTCAACATGCCTCCTTCCAACAGCATTTTGGGCAACAAGATGACCTCAAATGCAAATGATGCAATGGAATGAAATGATGTACTCGTCGAGACGAAGAATTTGACATATCATACGCCCAAATCGGAGCTACGGATGCAAAGTTATGGCAGGTCAAACATGAGCATATGGGGTAAAATCCCTGGGACTTGGAAGAAAAAAAAAGGGGACCCTAGGGTTTACTGTTCACCCAGATCCGATCCGGCGCAACACTGTAGCTCGGGCCCGGGACCGAGCCCGGCGATGGCGGCGGCGGCGGATCCCGCCGGATCCGGCGAGGGCGCGGGGCGCCGGCGTCGAGGGGAGGCCGGAGGGCGGCGCGTGGCCACCGGAGCCGGCGAGGGGCGGCAGCGGCCGGGCACCGCGGTGGCGCGAGGCGGCGGGGAGCGGTGCGGCGGGGCCCGGCGGGGAGCTTCGGCGAGGAGCTCCGGCGAGCTCGCGGCCGGAGTTGATGGCACGCGGCGGAGGCGGCGACCGGGCGCGAGGGAGGCGGCGGCGGCCTGCGGGCGAGGAGGCGGCGGAGGGAGTGGGCCGCGGGGGCCGGGCGTGGGCTCGGCGGGCCTCCGCGGCGGCGGCGGCGGCGGTGCCACGTGGCAGCGGGCGACGGGCTGCGGGCGGATGTCCGGTGCGGCCGGACGTGTCCGGCGCGCCGGAGGGAGTTTTTTTGGGTTTCGGGGGGAGGGAGAGATCCGAAAAACGGGGGGTCTATTTATAGACCTAGAGGGAGCTAGGAGACTCCAAATGAGGTGCGATTTTCGCCCACACGATCGTGATCGAACGACCGAGACGATGGAGCTGAGTTTGGTGGGTTTTGGGCCAAAATGGAGGGGTGTTGGGCTGCACACACACGAGGCCTTTTCGGTCCCTCGGTTAACCGTTGGAGTATCAAACGAAGTCCAAATGACCCGAAACTTGACAGGCGGTCTACCGGTAGTAAACCAAGGCCGCATGGCAAGTCTCGGTCCAATCCGGAAATGTTTAATCCCCACACACGAAAGAAAGCTAGAAATGGCCACCGGAGGAGAACGAAGCGCCGGAATGCAAAACGGACAACGGGGAAAATGCTCGAATGCATGAGATGAACATGTATGCAAATGCGATGCACGTGACGACATGATATGAGATGCACGAAAACAAAACAACACACGGGGACAAAGACCCGAACCCGAGAATTAAATATAACTTAATGCCGGAAACGGCATGAGTCGGAGTACAATTGGGGAAGGTTACATATGGGGCGTTAAAACACTCCACCACTACGAAAAGATCTCGTCCCGAGATCTAGGGCTGAAAGAACTCCGGGTACTCAGAACGGAGGTGATCCTCGCGTTCCCAGGTAGCTTCACGGTCGGAATGGTGTGACCACTTGACTTTGAGAAACTTGATTGACTTGTTGCGAGTTTTGCATTCAGTCTCTTCAAGGATTGCAACTGGGTGCTCACGGTAGGAGAGATCTTCTTGGAGCTCAATGTCCTCGAAGTTGACGGTGCGCTCGGGCGCCTTGAAGCACTTTCGGAGTTGCGAGACGTGGAACACATCATGAACATTGGCAAAGGTTGCAGGAAGCTCGAGTTGATAGGCGAGGTCGCCTCTCTTGCTGACGATCTTGAAGGGCCCGATGTATCTTGGGGCAAGCTTCCCTTTGATACCGAAGCAACGAGTCCCTTTCATAGGAGAGACGCGGAGGTAGACATGATCTCCGATCTCGAAGGCCAAATCACGGTGCTTGCTGTCGTAGTAGCTCTTCTGACGAGACTGGGCTGCTTTGAGGTTATCACGTATGACCTTGCACATTTCTTCTGCTTCTGTGATCAAGTCATTACCCAGCAGCTGACGTTCACCGGTTTCAGACCAGTTGAGAGGTGTACGGCACTTCCTACCATACAGAATTTCAAACGGTGCCTTGCCGGAACTTGCTTGGAAACTGTTGTTGTATGAGAATTCAGCATAAGGAAGGCAATCCTCCCACTTCATGCCGAAGGAGATAACACAAGCCCTGAGCATATCTTCAAGAATCTGGTTGACACGCTCGACTTGACCGCTTGTTTGAGGATGGAAAGCAGTGCTGAAGCGAATGTTGGTGCCCATGGCCTTCTGAAAAGAATCCCAAAACTTGGAGGTAAAGATGCTGCCACGGTCTGAAGATATCACTTGAGGAATACCGTGCAGAGAGACAATGCGGGAGGTGTAGAGCTCCGCCAATTGAGCTGCAGTGATTGACTCTTTGATAGGCAAGAAATGAGCCACTTTGGTCAGCTTGTCGATGACGACGAATATAGCATCATTGCCACGCTTGGACTTAGGAAACCCAGTCACGAAGTCCATTTCAATGTGGTCAAACTTCCATTCTGGAATGGCGAGAGGTTGGAGGAGACCTGCTGGCCTTTGGTGTTCTGCTTTCACTCTTCTGCAGACATCACATTCATTCACGAATTGAGCGATCGCGCGCTTCATTCGAGTCCACCAATAAGTTTGCTTCAGGTCTTGATACATCTTCGTGCTCCCAGGGTGGATGGAGAGGAGAGAGTTGTGAGCCTCATTCATGATCACTTTACGAAGTTCACCTTTGGGCACAACAATTCTATCCTCGAAGAAGAGAGTGTCCTTGTCATCAAGTCGGTAGCACTTGTACTTGGACTGACTCTTTGCAATACCGATCTTCACCTTTTTCACCATAGCATCAAGAAGCTGGGCTTGGCGAATATGGTCTTCCAAGGTAGGAGAAACTTGAAGGTTGGCAAGGAAACCTTGAGGAACAACTTGCAGATTAAGTTTGCGGAAGGCTTCACAAAGCTCGGGTTGATAAGGCTTGAGAATCAGACTGTTGCAATATGCTTTTCTGCTCAAAGCGTCAGCAATCACATTAGCCTTGCCTGGAGTATACTCGATACTCGGATTGTACTCTTGAATCATCTCGACCCATCGAGTCTGCCTGAGGTTGAGATTAGGCTGAGTGAAGATGTACTTGAGACTCTTGTGATCAATGAAAATGTCCACTTTCCTTCCCAAGAGAAGATGTCTCCAAGTCAACAATGCGTGCACAACTGCCGCCAACTCAAGATCATGAGTGGGGTAGTTCTTCTCATTTGGCTTCAACTGGCGAGAGGTATAAGCAACAACTTTCTTCTCTTGCATCAGTACTGCACCGAGACCTTGGAGAGAGGCATCACAAAAGACCTCGTACGGCTTGGTTTCATCAGGCGGAGTTAGAACTGGAGCAGTGATCAATTTCTCTTTCAAAGCGTTGAAAGCAACATCACACTCCGGAGACCAAACGTACTTGACGTGCTTCTGAAGAAGATTTGAGAGAGGCTTCGCGATCTTGGATAAGTTTTCAACGAATCTTCGGCAATAACTTGCAAGACCGAGGAAGCTACGGAGTTGCTTCACATTCTGAGGAGGTTCCCAATTAACGATTGCAGACACCTTCTCAGGATCCACGGAAATGCCCTTGGCAGAGATAATATGCCCAAGATAAAGAACTTCATCGAGCCAAAACTCACACTTAGAGAACTTGGCATAGAATTGATGTTCCCTTAGCTTGTCAAGAACCAAACGCAAGTGTTTGGCATGATCTTCCTTGTTCTTCGAGAAAACCAGGATATCATCGAGATAGACCAAAACAAAGTCGTTGGTGTAGGGGTTGAAGATGAAGTTCATCATGCGAGAGAACGTCGGAGGAGCATTAGCGAGGCCAAAAGACATAACTGTGTATTCATATGACCCATAGCTTGTTCTGAACGCCGTCTTCGGAATATCTTGTTCACGAATGCGAATTTGATGATAACCCATACGGAGATCAAGCTTGGAGAATACTTGGGCACCCTTGAGTTGTTCGAATAGCTCATTAATGTTGGGAAGTGGATATTTGTTCTTGATGGTCTTCTTGTTCAATGGACGATAATCAACACAAAGTCGGTCCGTTCCATCCTTCTTCTTCACAAAAAGAACACCACAACCCCACGGAGAAGTACTAGGCCGAATGAGACCCATACTTTCTTGCTTATCGAGCTGTTTCTTCAACTCCTTCAACTCTTCGGGGCCGAGCTTGTAAGGCCGCTTGCACACCGGTTCCGTACCGGGCTCAAGTTCAATAACGAATTCAACGGGCCGGTTAGGAGGCATGCCTGGGAGTTCTTCAGGGAAGACATCTTGATACTCACAAACAACCGGAATCTGCGAAATAGCATCCAATTCACCCTTTTCATTGAGAGAGAACAACCGGATGGTATTATCCCGAGCAGCAAAGACAATTATTTCCTCAGACGAATGAGTCAGTTGAATCTGCTTGGCTGCGCAATCCAGCTGAGCTTTATGTTTAGAGAGCCAGTCCATCCCAAGAATGAGATCGATATCGGAATTGCCAAGAATCATCGGGGAAGCCAGAAACTTAAAGTCACCCAGCGAGATAGAAATATCCGGAACTTCATAGTTAGCAAGCAAGCATTTGCTCGGAGAGACGACTGCTAATGGCTGATGCATAACTTGAGAAAACCACCCGTGCTTAGATGCAAAAGGCTTCGAGATGAAACAATGTGATGCACCTGTATCAAAAAGTACTTTTGCAGGAACATCGTTAATAGGAAGGTTACCCATGATCACATCTGACGAATCCTCTGCTTGAGCTGCATTCACCATATTGACCTTGGCGTGCTTGGGATTATGCTTGACCACCGCTGTACTTGCCGATCTGACAGGAGGAGGAGGAGGAAGACGCCTCTGGTTGAAACACTTGTTGGCGTAGTGACCCTTCTGTTGGCACTTGTTGCACGTGACCTCTGAGAGCGGATGGTGATACGGAGCACTCGATCTTGGAGCTTGAGACGAAGTCTTGTTCTGAAAGCCTGGGTTGGGTGGGTGGGAAGAACCACTGCCACCTTTGCTCTTCTGCTGATACGGCTGACGGAACGGAGGAGGAGGAAGCCAATACTTCTGCTGCTTGGTCACTTGAGTAGAGGACGAAGACGAAGTGTCTCTGACTCGCTTCCTGGAAGCATCACACCTGAGCTGAGCAGCCTCTTGCTTCAGTGCCATGTTGTAGAACTCACCGTATCTCAGTGGCTCGAAGAGGACAAGAGCGAGCTGAATTTCTTCACGAAGACCACCCCTGAACTGATAGATCATGCTCTTCTCATCAGGAACATCCTGCTTGGCAAAACGGGCGAGCTTCTGGAACAACTTGTTGTAGTCATAGACAGACAAAGAGCCTTGCTTCAGATTGCGAAATTCTTCACGTTTGCTTTCAGTCACACTTTGAGGAATGTGATGAGCGCGGAAATCACGACGGAAATCATCCCAAGTGATCAAACGTCCACCTCTGGAATCCCGGTACTGCTGAAACCACTCTGCGGCCTGATCCTTGAGCTGGAAAGACGCGAACTTGACGAAATCTTCAGGTCTGACGTTGCTACATTCGAAATGCTTGCCCAGATCGACTAACCAATCATCAGCATCGGTAGCCTCAACGCAGTTACTGAACGTCTTTGGACCATTTGCGAGGAACTGATGCAGAGTTGCAAACTGGTTCTGGTTGCTGCCTTGATTCGCTTGACTGCTTTGATTCCGCTCTTGGATGATTTTGCATGATCAGCTGAGTATTTGCATTAGTAGCAGCCATCACAGCCTGCCATGCTTCCGGAGGAGGCGGAGGCGGCGGAGGATCTTGATTCTGGTTCTGACTGGTGCTCTTAGCGGGAGCCATCCTGAAGAGGTTGACCACCATTAGCACACAAATAAAGGAATATTGAAGGTGAAACCAACGGAATGAAAATTGCAACATAAAGTCTTCACATCCGAACAAAATGAACGAATGCACTTCTCTTGAAGTGGTCACATATTCCTAAATTGCGAAGCCACGAAGAATCAGGTAGAATAGGTACAACAACGAGGGATGGAATCAACATAAGACGTCGAAGAAGAACGAATACCACAACTCGAAATAAAACCAAAGGTTGGCTTGCGGAATAAGCCGGAACAAACACATGATAGAAATTTCGTCCGAAGTGTTCGTGGTAGGACCTACACGGGCTCGACCGTACATCACCATCATGTACAAGGCAGTGCACATGACATACGAAGCGTCCCCGAGTCAGCATAGCCAAGGACTCTTTAAGACACAACGAGGCCACTGTAAAATCAACCGTGAATAGGCGAACCACTAGACGTCGAACCCCAATTTCATATCACACATCTGTTGGAAAGATATCCTAAGGCTACTTGAATTCCCACCTATGAAATTCCCGAAACTTTCCGGTTATGCAATCAGGTGTTGAGGATACAGGGGAAGCATAATATCTCACCCAAGCTAGCAAATCCTACATCCAGCTGCATCCATCCTTCAACACAGAACCAAGAAACCTTCGGAAACCATCTATCTCAACCTTCGAAAAACATCCGTTATACAAGTTATGGCGATACTCCCGAACTCCCGCCCCAGTACTGGGTGGCATCGAGGTTATCTCACCAACGAACTGCATAAAGGAGATTTTCGATGTCGCGCACATATCTCAAGTATACCAGAATTGCAACGATAGAATTATGATGACAACACCTTAGAGCTCAACTCCCCGGGACACTTCCACTAAACCCCTGACAGGAGGCACCAAGACAGTATTCTCATCATAAGCCATCGGAACAAAACTAAGATACTCGCGTGATCCTAAAATTTTTTTAGTGAAATTTGAGAAGAGAAGAGTCAAAACTCTATGTCAGGATGCCTTACCAGAGCGATGAGGAGACTGGGAAGTAAAAAGAATTCCTAAGCTCTCCGATATATAATTCCTAAGGACTCAAAACATTTTTCTAGACACAACTCGGCTGCTAAAAACGATCAAGCAATGGGGCTCCTAAGGTCGGGGAACGCTCTGATTACCAACTTGTAACACCCTCGATGCGACTATATCTCCCACGTGTCGAGGCACGACTTAGAGGCATAATCGCATTGAAGGCATATGTCGCAAGTGAGGCAATCTTCACACAACCCATGTACATATAATATAAAGGGGAAAATAATAATAATAGTTGGCTTACACTCGCCACGTCACATCAAGGTACATAAATAGCATCCATCATACAAACACTCATGGCCCGACTACGGCGCCGAAATAGAAAAGACTCCCCAACATGCGACTAATCCCTGAATCGAACCCCGAGCAGGCACCACTACTGATCATCAGGAAAAGAAACATAGTATCGCTGAGAGTCCTCGTCGTACTCCCACTTCAGCTCGAACGCGCCCTCCGGAGGAGTATCATCGGTCCCTGCATCTGTTGTAATAGTAATCTGTGAGCCACAAGGACTCAGCAATCTCGCACCCTCGCGATCAAGACTATTTAAGCTAAATAGGTAAGGAAGGGGTAAGGTGAGTCGAGCTGCAGCAAGCGACTAGCATATATGGTGGCTAACTTATACGCAAAAGAGAGCGAGAAGAGAAGGCAAGGCACGAGCGGAAACTAAATAGAGCAGGCTACGCAAACATAACTCCAACGCCGTGTCCACTTCCCGGACTCCGCAGAGAAGAGGCCATCACGGCAACACACGCAGTTGATTCATTTTAATTAATTAGGTTCAAGTTGTCTACAACCGGACATTAACAAATTCCCATCTGCCCATAACCACGGGCACGGCTTTCGAAAGATCAATCCCTGCAGGGGGGTCCCAACTTAGGCCATAACAAGCTCTCACGGTCAACGAAGGAATAGACCTCCACCCAGGACCCACCGATCAGACTCGGTATCCCGGTACAACAAGATGATTCGACAGGTCAAAACTAGTCCAGCAACACCGCCCGAATGCGCCGACAAATCCCGATAGGAGCTGCACATATCTCTTTCTCAGGGCACACTCAGATTGTCTAAACTTCCGGTAGGCCAGCCCAGAGTTGCCCCTGGTGGCCACCGGCGGCTGACGTTCCGGACCAACACTCAGAGGAGCACTGGCCCGTGGGGGGCTAAAATAAAGATGACCCTCGGGCTCCGGAAACCCAAGGGAAAGAAAAGGGTAGGTGGCAAATGGTAAAACCAATGTTGGGCATTGCTGGAAAAGCTTTAATCAAGGCGAACTATCAAGGGGTTCCCATTATAGCCCAACCGCGTAAGGGACGCAACAATCCGGGAACATAACACCGATATGACGGAAACTAGGGGGGCAAGAGTGGAACAAAACACTAGGCGAGAGGCCGAGCCTTCCACCCTTTACCAAGTATATAGGTGAGTAAAGATAACATAGCAATATAATGATATACCAACAGTAAATAAATGTTCCAACAAGGAACGGCTCCAATCTTCACCTGCAACTAACAACGCTATAAGAAGGGCTGAGCAAAGCGGTAACATAGCCAATCAATGGTTTTCTAGGACAAAGGTGGGTTAGAGGCTCAATCATGGCAATTGGGAGGCTGACAAGCAAGTGGTAGGCATCGTAGCATTGGCAAAGCAAAAGAGCGAGCAAACTAGCATAGCAAAGATAGTAGTGATTTCAAGGGTGTGATCATCTTGCCTGCACAGTTGTCAGAATTGACTGGATCCTCAAAAGCAAACTCAACGGGCTCCTCGTTAGCGAACTCGTCTCCTGGCTCTACCCAACAACACAAACAAGCAACAAGGATACAATCAACCACGTGCAAAGGCAACCAATACGATGCAAAGATGATATGCTATGCGGGATGCGATGCGGGATGCAAAATGCAACATGTAACAGGAAATGCATGAACCTGGCCTCAACTTGGAAATCCAAGTGTGCCACTGGATAGAGGGGAAGAAATCCCCTGAAAACGATATAAAGATCATGGCAATCGGAGCTACGGTTAAGAAATGGCAAGCGTTTTACTAAACGAACCGATCTGCGATTTACAGCAACATGCCTCCTAAATGCAACAAAATGAACATGCTACAGCCACCCAACATGAAAACAAATTACATGGCAGTGATGTACTCTTCAAGCTTAACAAATCATCATGACTGAGGCATAGGCAAAATCATCCATTAAGGGCTTCAAACAAGCATGGCAAAACTGAATAAGCAAAAGAGATTTCAGACTTAGCGAAATTAACGCTAGTCTGAAATTTCAGACCATGATGCCCTCTTCGGAGCAGCAAAACAACATGAAGGAAAACCTGAACATGGCAAGTAAGAGCATGGTATGGAGCTACTCAACAAGCTTAACAAAACACCCAAAATGACCTGGGGCCAAAAGGGTTCACAAAATACTCTACCGAGCACACGAACATCGATGAAACACAATCAGTTTTCAGACTTAGTGAAAACTGGGACATGCTGAAATAATAACTCACGGAGGCATATAAACGAGCTCGATGCTCTCACTACGGTGCAAGTCATGGCAAGGCAAGCATATATCCATTAAGAAGGCACAAAATTCTAGCTAGACATGGCAAGAACAATGGCATAGCATGCATGGATCACTAGCAATCACTCCGGCAAAATCGCAAAAGAGTTAACGATCTGCCCAAAACAGCAACTATCCAAAAGTTGAGCTCGATTGAGTCAACCTAGGTTGCTCCAACATAACAAGTAAAGATATGGATGGATTAAGCACAACAAGCTTAACAAATCACTCTTACTGATCATCCTCAAAAGAGGCACGGATCACTAGGAAACAAGCCGAACATATAGTATCGTGAACTAAAACGGCTCAGACTTAGTGAAAATTACTAAGTCCCTGAAATCTGAAATCTCAGGTAGCCCTCTTCGCAAGCTTGCACAAGACAACACACACATCCTAAAAATACATGGAAGGCACCTATGGAAAGAAGACAACATGCTTAACAATTCATCCCAAAGGGGCACAGGCATATCATGCACGGATTAAATATGGCAAAAATGACAAAAGTGCATGTTGGATTAACGGATCTGCAATTTAACTCAACATGCCTCCTTCCAACAGCATTTTGGGCAACAAGATGACCTCAAATGCAAATGATACAATGGAATGAAATGATGTACTCGTCGAGACGAAGAATTTGACAGGTCAAACATGAGCATATGGGGTAAAATCCCTGGGACTTAGAAGAAAAAAAAGGGGACCCTAGGGTTTACTGTTCACCCAGATCCGATCCGGCACAACACTGTAGCTCGGGCCCAGGACCGAGCCCGGCGATGGCGGCGGCGGCGGATCCCGCCGGATCCGGCGAGGGCGCGGGGCGCCGGCGTCGAGGGGAGGCCGGAGGGCAGCGCGCGCCACCGGAGCCGGCGAGGGGCGGCAGCGGCCGGGCACCGCGGTGGCGCGAGGCGGCGGGGAGCGGTGCGGCGGGGCCCGGCGGGGAGCTCCGGCGAGGAGCTCCGGCGAGCTCGCGGCCGGAGTTGATGGCAGGCGGCGGAGGCGGCGACCGGGCGCGAGGGAGGCGGCGGCGGCCTGCGGGCGAGGAGGCGGCGGAGGGAGTGGGCCGCGGGGGCCGGGCGTGGGCTCGGCGGGCCTCCGCGGCGGCGGCGGCGGCGGTGCACGTGGCAGCGGGCGACGGGCTGCGGGCGGATGTCCGGTGCGGCCGGACGTGTCCGGCGCGCCAGAGGGAGTTTTTTTGGGTTTCGGGGGGAGGGAGAGATCCGAAAAAACGGGGGGTCTATTTATAGACCTAGAGGGAGCTAGGAGAGTCCAAATGAGGTGCGGTTTTCGCCCACACGATCGTGATCGAACGACCGAGACGATGGAGCTGAGTTTGGTGGGTTTTGGGCCAAAATGTAGGGGTGTTGGGCTGCACACACACGAGGCCTTTTCGGTCCCTCGGTTAACCGTTGGAGTATCAAACGAAGTCCAAATGACCCGAAACTTGACAGGCGGTCTACCGGTAGTAAACCAAGGCCGCATGGCAAGTCTCGGTCCAATCTGGAAATGTTTAATCCCCACACACGAAAGAAAGCTAGAAATGGCCACCGGAGGAGAACGAAGCGCCGGAATGCAAAACGGACAACGGGGAAAATGCTCGAATGCATGAGATGAACATGTATGCAAATGCGATGCACGTGACGACATGATATGAGATGCACGAAAACAAAACAACACACGGGGACAAAGACCCGAACCCGAGAATTAAATATAACTTAATGCCGGAAACGGCATGAGTCGGAGTACAATTGGGGAAGGTTACATATGGGGCGTTACATTGAGCCTAATCACTTGCCTCTATTGCCACCTATGTTGTGTTTATCATCTAGGGTTTATCGATGCTAAGGAGAATTCTAAGTTGGGCCTAATCACTTGGCTCTATTGTCATCTATGGTTTAATGCAGCAAGAATGGCGGGGCAGTTGATCCTACTTAACTAAGTACTAAGATACCCCGGCCCATGCATTAGTCGCAAGTACCCCATATGTCCTATTTTTAGCAAAGTCATGCTAAAATTCACGGAAAATTTCAGCATGACCTGTGCTGAAAATAGGACATATGGAGTACCCGAATTTGCCGGAACAGAAGTTAATCGACATTCCGACAAACTCAAGGGCCTCTCGGGGTACCTGCAAAATCATTACCCCGCCCCCACCCAGCTGCAACCCCACAACACCCCACAATATCATCACGACACGATGGTCGGAGACAAAACCCCCCAATATCATCAAAATACTCCAGTTATGAAGTAAAATTCCTGAAGTGTTCCAGGAGTAGAACCTGAAGTGTAGTCAGTGGCTTCACCTATGTGCATAAAAATTCAAAATCATTTGAAACCTGATCACTAGTCATAAAAATTCAAAATCATTCAAAATCAAAATCTACTAATTAGTTCTTGTGCTCATCCAGTAGCAACATCTTTCATACATGATCAGTAGTCATGTACCAAATTTTTATTTAGACTGAATTTGCAAATCAACAAGAGCTCTACTAGTTTCAGACTAGATTTACACTAAATACACTAGAGTATTTGACCAGTAGTCATGTGAAATCTTTGAATTTGTAAACACTTCCAGACTTGAGCATTGAGAGTTCACAATTGCAAAAAATGTCCCTTGTTCCTGAACTTGTATTGTACTCCATTCATTCAAGCAGAAAGAAACAATTATTGTTGATACTCATGTGCTTCTTTCCAAATAATGTTATTTATTCAGAGTTTGAGAAATTTTGAACAAAAAAAGAACGCAAGATACAGACTGAAATTGATGTTCAAAAATAACTGATAGTAGCATGCTATGGTACAGATAAAGTTGGGTCATAGTAACACACAGTAACATTTCTGGAATCCAAATTGAAACAATAAATCACAGGTAGCTAGCAACTGAAAATCAAATTGGCACTTTCTCCAAACTCATACATGTCTTCTCTTTTTGTAGCATTAGTGCTCATCTCGATGGATTAACTGAATTTTCTACAAACACCAAGTACTAGGGCACACAAAAGTTCTGAAATTTGTGTGCCTAACTAAATTAACTGAATTTTTAGTAACCGAATAAACTGAATTTTCAAAACTGACAAATATTAATAGGTTGACTATAGCAAATCCAATTTGCATGCTTCACTACATATAATTTACAATAATCCGAGGGGACAAATACAACATTGGAAAAGTCAATTCAGGTTAATCTGAATTGGCAGCTATAGTGATGCCATTTAAAGCTAGCTAGAGGGAAAAGCCATTTAAAAAAATCCTCTCATCTCATATGAGGAGTGTTAATCCTAAGACTAATAGTTTGTTGTGCAGTACAGTTACAGTGATGCCCTGTCCATTTTGTCCCTCCCCGACTAGATACTAGAGTAGCACTGTTGATGCCCTGTTCTTGCTGAACTTTATGACAGTATATACAACAACTTATCCTCTTAAGCCAAAACAACTTTCTAAAAGCCAAATGCAACTTGTTGAGATTATTTTGAGCAGAACTCCTTGAGGAACTAGCAGCAAAAGGCACTGAACTAGCAGCAAGCTTGTGTTATTGCTTACTAAGGTACTGAATTGATCGGAACTTCAGAACACTGAGCTTTACATACTAATTTCAGAGGGATTTGAACCTAATTTGACCTAAATTCGAGAGGGATTTGACCTTATTTTGCATCTACACTAGCCCCTAATCCATGGCTAGAGCTAGTAGTAGGAACACATGGTAGAGTAATTAGGTAGCCTTGAGGAACCCAAATCCATGGCTGGTAGATCGAATGAAACAAGGAGGGGAGAGGGGACGGAGGGGAGTTGGGGGCACCTTCACCTTGGGTGGCTGAACGACGGCGCCGTGGATTTAGAGGTCTAGGTGGACGAAGCCCTTGATTGCGGCGACTGTGGTGGCTGGGTGCGCCCCTCCTGCTCCTCCTCCTCGACCAGGACAAGGTCGGTGGCTACACGGTGAGGAGAAGGTCCTCCTCTCCTCTCCGGGCGTCGTCCTGGTCGCTTGCCGGCGTGGTCTACCTGTAGAGACGAGACAAGAAGGGCTCAGGGGTTTGGAGTGGAGGGGGGCTTACGGGCGGAGGAGGACGGGCGGAGGAAGAGGGGGGCTTACGGGCAGAGGAGGACGGACGGCGGCGCAGTAGGGGCGACGGAGGGAGGCGTTGCTGGGCTCCTGTGCCGGCTGCGGGGCAGCGGAGGCTTCGGACGGCTGGGTGCGCCGCGGTGTCGGGCTGGCAGTCGTGGCGGCAGGCGGGGCAGCCGGAGCGGGTGTGGAGTGGGCGCGGGGGTCGTTGGAGCGGGCCGGGGTCATCGGAGCGGGCGCGGCGGGGGAGGGAAGGGGGATCTGGCGAGGGAGAGGGAAGGGGGGATCGGGCGAAGGGGTATCCAGCTAGACACTATAGCAATGGCGCACCACCCTCTGGTGCGCCATTAGTAGTTTTTTTCTGATAGCAATGGCGCACCCTCCACTGGTGCGCCATTAGTAACTTTTTTTCTGACAGCAATGGCGCACCCTCCTCTGGTGCGCCATTAGTAACATTTTTTTTCATTATTTCTTGTTGCATCTAATAATTTATTTTTTATCAAATTTGTTATTTTCATGAGGACTAGAACAGAAGATATCATCAAATATCATCAAACTTTTTTTTGAAAATATCATCAAATAATTTTTATACTAATGGCGCACCGTGGCACAGTGCGCCATTACTACTGTGCACCATTAGTAGTTTTGCAAAAAAAGTAAAAAAAATACAGTAGTGGCGCACTCTACGGCTGGTGCGCCATTAGTAGTTCTAACTACTAATGACACACTCCGCCCGGATGCGCCATTAGTATGTTTGAAAAAATGAAAAAAAACAATTGTTACTAGTGGCGCACCATGTGCCAGGTGCGCCATTAGTGTCTTCCACACTAATGGCGCACCAGCACATGGTGCGCCACTAGCAGTGGCGCAACACATGACAGGTGTGCCATTAGTGTTCATTCCATCTATAGCCCTTTTCCTAGTAGTGTACTTATAGCAAGACTTCTCCCATGTCCTCAGGAACAAACGTAACTACTCATAAATCATATTCATGTTCATAATCAGAGTGGTATTAATATGCATAATGGATCTGAACATATGATCTTCCACCAACTAAATCAACTAGCATCAACTACAAGGAGTAATCAACACTAGTAGCAACCCACATGTACCAATCTGAGGTTTGGATACAAAGATTGGATACAGGAGATGAACTAGGGTTTGAGATGAGATGGTGCTGGTGAAGGTGTTGATGGAGATTGACCCCCTCCCGATGATAGTATCGTTGATGATGACGATGGTGATGATTTCCCCCTCCCGGAGGGAGGTTTCCCCTGCAGAACAGCTCCGCCGGAGCCCTAGATTGGTTCCGCCTCATGGCGGCGGAGTTTCATCCCGTAAGCTTGCTTATGATTTTTTTCTTGACGAAAGACTCCATATAGCCAAAGATGGGCATCAGAGGGCCACCAGGGGGCCCACGAGACAGGGGGGCGCGCTCAGTGTTGGGGATCGTAGCAGAAATTTAAAATTTTCTATGCATCACCAAGATCAATCTATGGAGTCATCTAGCAACGAGGGGAAGAGGAGTGCATCTACATACCCTTGTAGATCGCGAGCGGAAGCATTCAAGAGAACGGGGATGATGGAGTCGTACTCGTCGTGATCCAAATCACCGATGATCCTAGCGCCGAACGGACGGCACCTCCGCGTTCAACACACGTACGGAGCGAGGACGTCTCCCGCGCCTTGATCCAGCAAGGAGGAGGGAGAGGTTGAGGAAGAGGGCTCCAACAGCAGCACGACGGCGTGGTGGTGGTGGAGCAGCAGTACTCCGGCAGGGCTTCGCCAAGCTCTTGCGGAGGAGGAGAGGTGTTGGGGAGGGGAGGGGCTGCGCCTTGGATGTGGTGTGCAGCCCTCCCCTTGCCCCTCTATTTATAGGGGAAGGAGGAAGGGGGCCGGCCCCCTCTAGATGAGATCTAGAGGGGGGGCGGCCAAGGGGAGGGGGCTTGCCCCCCAAGCAAGGGGGGCGCCCCCCTTAGGGTTTCCCCCCAACCCTAGGCGCATGGGCCCAAGGGGGGATGCGCCCAGCCCATGTAGGGCTGGTTCCCTTTCCTCTACGGCCCATTAGGCCCTCCGAGAGAGGTGGCCCCTCCCGGTGGACCCCCGGAACCCCTCCGGTGGCCCCGGTACAATACCGATATGCCCCCGAACCTTTCCGGTGACCGTATGACAACTTCTTACATATAAATCTTCACCTCCAGACCATTCCGGAACTCCTCGTGACGTTCGGGATCTCATCCGGGACTCCGAGCAACATTCGGTAATCACATACAAGTCTTCCTAATAACCCTAGAGTCATCGGACCTTAAGTGTGTAGACCCTACGGGTTCAGGAACCATGCAGACATGACCGAGACAACTCTCCGGCCAATAACCAACAGCGGGATCTGGATACCCATGTTGGCTCCCACATGTTCCACGATGATCTCATCGGATGAACCACGATGTCGAGGATTCAAGCAGTCGCGTATTCAATTCCCTTTGTCAATCGGTACGTTACTTGCCCGAGATTCGATCGTCGGTATCCCAATACCTCGTTCAATCTCGTTACCGGCAAGTCACTTTACTCGTTCCGTAATGCATGATCCCATGACCCACTACTTAGTCACACTGAGCTCATTATGATGATGCATTACCGAGTGGGCCCAGAGATACCTCTCCGTCATACGGAGTGACAAATCCCAGTCTCGATTCATGCCAACCCAACAGACACTTTCGGAGATACCTGTAGTGTACCTTTATAGCCACCCAGTTACATTGTGACGTTTGGTACACCCAAAGCACTCCTACGGTATCCGGGAGTTGCACAATCTCATGGTCTAAGGAAATGATACTTGACACTTAGAAAAGCTCTAGCAGACGAACTACACGATCTTGTGCTATGCTTAGGATTGGGTCTTGTCCATCACATCATTCTCCTAATGATGTGATCCCGTTATCAATGACATCCAATGTCCATGGTGAGGAAACCGTAACCATCTATTGATCAACGAGCTAGTCAACTAGAGGCTCACTAGGGACATGTTGTGGTCTATGTATTCACACATGTATTACGATTTCCGGATAACACAATTATAGCATGAACAATAGACAATTATCATGAACAAGGAAATATAATAATAACCATTTTATTATTGCCTCTAGGGCATATTTCCAACAGTCTCCCACTTGCACTAGAGTCAATAATCTAGTTACATTGTGATGAATCGAACACCCATAGAGTTCTGGTGTTGATCATGTTTTGCTCGAGGAAGAGGTTTAGTCAACGGATCTGCGACATTCAGGTCCGTATGCACTTTACAAATATCTATGTCTCCATTTTGAACATTTTCACGAATGGAGTTGAAGCGACGCTTGATATGCCTGGTCTTCCTGTGAAACCTGGGCTCCTTGGCAAGGGCAATAGCTCCAGTGTTGTCACAGAAGAGAGTCATCGGGCCCGACGCATTGGGAATAACTCCTAGGTCGGTAATGAACTCCTTCACCCAGATTGCTTCTTGTGCTGCCTCCGAGGCTGCCATGTACTCCGCTTCACATGTAGATCCCGCCACGACGCTTTGCTTGCAACTGCACCAGCTGACTGCCCCACCATTCAAAATATACACGTATCCGGTTTGTGACTTGGAGTCATCCAGATCTGTGTCGAAGCTAGCATCGACGTAACCCTTTACGACGAGCTCTTCGTCACCTCCATAAACGAGAAACATATCCTTAGTCCTTTTCAGGTACTTCAGGATATTCTTGACCGCTGTCCAGTGTTCCATGCCGGGATTACTTTGGTACCTTCCTACCAAACTTACGGCAAGGTTTACATCAGGTCTGGTACACAGCATGGCATACATAATAGACCCTATGGCCGAGGCATAGGGGACGACACTCATCTTTTCTCTATCTTCTGCCGTGGTCGGGCATTGAGCCGTGCTCAATCTCGTACCTTGCAACACAGGCAAGAACCCCTTCTTGGACTGATCCATATTGAACTTCTTCAATATCTTGTCAAGGTACGTACTCTGTGAAAGACCAATGAGGCGTCTCGATCTATCTCTATAGATCTTGATGCCTAATATATAAGCAGCTTCTCCAAGATCCTTCATTGAAAAACACTTGTTCAAGTAGGCCTTTATGATTTCCAAGAATTCTATATCATTTCCCATCAATAGTATGTCATCCACATATAATATGAGAAATGCTACAGAGCTCCCACTCACTTTCTTGTAAACACAGGCTTCTCCATAAGTCTGCGTAAACCCAAACGCTTTGATCATCTCATCAAATCGAATGTTCCAACTCCGAGATGCTTGCACCAGCCCATAGATTGAGCGTTGGAGCTTGCACACCTTGTCAGCATTCTTAGGATCGACAAAACCTTCCAGCTGCATCATATACAATTCTTCCTTAAGGAAACCATTAGGGAATGCCGTTTTGATGTCCATTTGCCATATCTCATAATCATAGAATGTGGCAATTGCTAACATGATCCGGACGGACTTCAGCTTCGCTACGGGTGAGAAAGTCTCATCGTAGTCAACCCCTTGAACTTGTCGATAACCCTTAGCGACAAGCCGAGCCTTAAAGATGGTCACATTACCATCCACGTTTGTCTTCTTCTTAAAGATCCATTTATTTTCTATGGCTCGTCGATCATCGGGCAAGTCAGTCAAAGTCCGTACTTCGTTTTCATACATGGTCCTATCTCAGATTTCATGGCTTCCAGCCATTTGTCAGAATCTGGGCCCGCTATCGCTTCTTCATAGTTCGAAGGTTCACCATTGTCCAACAACATGATTTCCAGGACAGGGTTGTCGTACCACTCTGGTGCGGAACGTGTCCTTGTGGACCTACGAAGTTCAGCAGCAACTTGATCTGAAGTTTCATGATCATCATCATTAACTTCCTCTCTAGTCGGTGCAGGCACCTCAGGAACATTTTCCTGAGCCGCGCCACTCTCCGGTTCAAGAGGCAATACTTCATCAAGTTCTACTCTCCTCCCACTTACTTCTTTCGAGAGAAACTCTTTCTCTAGAAAGGATCCATTCTTGGCAACAAAGATCTTGCCTTCGGATCTGAGGTAGAAGGTATACCCAATAGTTTCTTTAGGGTATCCTATGAAGACGCATTTTTCCAATTTGGGTTCGAGCTTTTCAGGTTGAAGTTTCTTCACGTAAGCATCGCATCCCCAAACTTTTAGAAACGACAGCTTAGGTTTCTTCCCAAACCATAATTCATACGGTGTCGTCTCAACGGATTTCGACGGAGCCCTATTTAAAGTGAATGCGGCAGTCTCTAAAGCATAGCCCCAAAATGACAGCAGTAGATCGGTAAGAGACATCATACATCGCACCATATCTAATAGAGTGCGATTACGACGTTCGGACACACCATTACGCTGAGGTGTTCCAGGCGGCGTGAGTTGTGAAACTATTCCACATTTCCTTAAGTGCTGCCAAATTCGTGACTCAAATATTCTCCCCCACGATCTGATCGCAAGAACTTGATTTTCCTGTCACGTTGATTCTCAACCTCACTCTGAAATTCCTTGAACTTTTCAAAGGTCTCAGACTTGTGTTTCATTAAGTAGACATACCTATATCTACTCAAGTCATCAGTGAGGGTGAGAACATAACGATAGCCACCGCGAGCCTCAACACTCATTGGACCGCACACATCAGTATGTATGATTTCCAATAAGTTGGTTGCTCGCTCCATTGTTCCGGGGAACGGAGTCTTGGTCATTTTGCCCATGAGGCATGGTTCGCACGTGTCAAATGATTCATAATCAAGAGACTCCAAAAGTCCATCTGCATGGAGTTTCTTCATGCATTTGACACCAATGTGACCAAGGCGGTAGTGCCACAAATATGTGGGACTATCATTATCAACCTTACATCTTTTGGTATTCACACTATGAATATGTGTAACATCACGTTCGAGATTAAATAAGAATAAACCATTGACCAGCGGGGCATGACCATAAAACATATCTCTCATATAAATAGAACAACCATTATTCTCGGATTTAAATGAGTAGCCATCTCGTATTAAACGAGATCCTGATACAATGCTCATGCTCAAAGCTGGCACTAAATAACAATTATTGAGGTTTAAAACTAATCCTGTAGGTAAATGCAGAGGTAGCGTGCCGACGGCGATCACATCGACCTTGGAACCATTCCCGACGCGCATCGTCACCTTGTCCTTCGCCAGTCCCCGCTTATTCCGTAGCTCCTATTTTGAGTTACAAATATGAGCAACCGCACCGGTATCAAATACCCAGGAGCTACTACGAGTACTGGTGAGGTACACATCAATAACATGTATATCACATACACCTTTGGTGTTGCCGACCTTCTTGTCCGCTAAGTACTTGGGGCAGTTCGGCTTCCAGTGACCACTTCCCTTGCAATAAAAACACTCAGTCTCGGGTTTGGGTCCATTCTTTGGCTTCTTCCTGGCAGCTTGCTTACCGGGTGTGGCAACTCCCTTGCTGT
The DNA here is from genome assembly GCF_018294505.1 of Triticum aestivum. Classification (NCBI taxonomy): domain Eukaryota; kingdom Viridiplantae; phylum Streptophyta; class Magnoliopsida; order Poales; family Poaceae; genus Triticum; species Triticum aestivum. The sequence goes on from NC_057809.1 coordinate 24,396,733, forward strand.
CCTTCTTGAAGTTCTTTTTACCCTTCCCTTTCTTGAACTTAGTGGTTTTATTCACCATCAACACTTGATGTTCTTTTTTGATTTCCACCTCCGCTGATTTCAGCATTGAATATACCTCAGGAATGGTCTTTTCCATCCCCTGCATATTGAAGTTCATCACAAAGCTCTTATAGCTAGGTGGGAGCGACTGAAGGATTCTATCAACGACCGCATCATCCGGGAGATTAACTCCCAGCTGAGACAAGCGGTTATGTAACCCAGACATTTTGAGTATGTGCTCGCTGACGGAACTATTCCCCTCCATCTTACAACTGTAGAACTTGTCGGAGACTTCATATCTCTCAACCCGGGCATGAGCTTGGAAAACCATTTTCAGCTCTTGGAACATCTCATATGCTCCGTGTTGCTCAAAACGCTACTGGAGCCTGGTTCTAAGCTGTAAAGCATGCCGCACTGAACCAGGGAGTAGTCATCAGCACGGGACTGCCAAGCGTTCATAACGTCTTGGTTTGCTGGGGGTGGTGCTTCACCTAGCGGTGCTTCAAGGACATATGCTTTCTTGGCAGCTATGAGGATGATCCTCAAGTTCCGGACCCAGTCCGTATAGTTGCTACCATCGTCTTTCGGCTTGGTTTTCTCTAGGAATGCGTTGAAATTGAGGACAACATTAGCGTGGGCCATTTGATCTACAAGACATATTGTAAAGATTTTAGACTAAGTTCATGATAATTAAGTTCATCTAATCAAATTATTTAATAAACTCCCACTCAGATAGACATCCCTCTAGTCATCTAAGTGATACATGATCCGATTCAACTAGGCCATGTCCGATCATCACGTGAGACGGACTGGTCATCATTGGTGAACATCTTCATGTTGATCGTATCTTCTATACGACTCATGTTCGACCTTTCGGTCTTCCGTGTTCTGAGGCCATGTCTGTACATGCTAGGCTCGTCAAGTCAACCTAAGTGTTTTGCGTATGTAAATCTAGCTTACACCCGTTGTATGCGAACGTTAGAACCTATCACACCCGATCATCACGTGGTGCTTCGGAACAACGGACCTTAGCAACGGTGCACAGTTAGGGGGAACACTTTCTTGAAATTATTGTGAGGGATCATCTTATTTATGCTACCGTCGTTCTAAGCAAATAAGATGTAAAACATGATAAACATCACATGCAATCAAATAGTGACATGATATGGCCAATATCATTTTGCTCCTTTTTGATCTCCATCTTCGGGGCGCCATGATCATCATCGTCACCGGCATGACACCATGATCTCCATCATCATGATCTCCATCATCGTGTCTTCATGAAGTTGTCTCGTCAACTATTACTTCTACTACTATGGCTAACGGTTAGCGATAAAGTAAAGTAATTACATGACGTATAAGTTGACATGCACACGCAGGTCATAAATAAATTAAGACAACTCCTATGGCTCCTGCCGGTTGTCATACTCATCGACATGCAAGTCGTGATTTCTATTACAAGAACATGATCAATCTCATACATCACATATATCATTCATCACATCCTTTCGGCCATATCACATCACACGGCATATGCTGCAAAAACAAGTTAGACGTCCTCTAATTGTTGTTGTAAGTTTTTACATGGCTGCTATAGGTTTCTAGCAAGAACGTTTCTTACCTACGTCAAAACCACAACGTGATATGCCAATTTCTATTTACCCTTCATAAGGACCCTTTTTATCGAATCTGATCCGACTAAAGTGGGAGAGACAGACACCCGCTAGCCACCTTATGCAACTAGTGCATGTCAGTCGGCGGAACTAGTCTCACGTAAGCGTACGTGTAAGGTTGGTCTGGGCCGCTTCATCCCACGATGCCGCCGAATCAAGATAAGACTAGTAACGGCAAGTAAATTGACAAAATCGACGCCCACAACAACTTGTGTTCTACTCGTGCATAGAAACTACGCATAGACCTAGCTCGTGATGCCACTGTTGGGGATCGTAGCAAAAATTTAAAATTTTCTACGCATCACCAAGATCAATCTATGGAGTCATCTAGCAATGAGGGGAAGAGTAGTGCATCTACATACCCTTGTAGATCACGAGCGGAAGCGTTCAAGAGAACGGGGATGATGGAGTCGTACTCGTCGTGATCCAAATCACCGATGATCCTAGCGCCGAACGGATGGCACCTCCGCGTTCATCACACGTACGGAGCGAGGACGTCTCCCGCACCTTGATCCAGCAAGGAAGAGGGAGAGGTTGAGGAAGAGGGCTCCAACAACAGCACGATGGCATGGTGGTGGTGGAGCAGCAGTACTCGGTAGGGCTTCGCCAAGCTCTTGCGGAGGAGGAGAGGTGTTGGGGAGGGGAGGGGTTGTGCCTTGGATGTGGTGTGCAGCCCTCCCCTTGCCCCTCTATTTATAGGGGAAGGAGGAATGGGGCCGGCCCCCTCTAGATGAGATCTAGAGGGGGCGGCCAAGGGGAGGGGGCTTGCCCCCCAAGCAAGGGGGGCGCCCCCCTTAGGGTTCCCCCCCCCCAACCTTAGGCGCATGGGCCCAAGGGGGGGTGTGCCCAGCCCATGTAGGGCTGGTTCCCTTTCCTCTACAGCCCATTAGGCCCTCCGAGAGAGGTGGCCCCTCCCGGTGGACCCCCGGAACCCCTCCGGTGGCCCCGGTACAATACCGATATGCCCCCGAACCTTTTCGGTGACCGTATGACAACTTCCTACATATAAATCTTCACCTCTGGACCATTCCGGAACTCCTCGTGACGTCCGGGATCTCATCCGGGACTCCAAACAACATTCGGTAATCACATACAAGTCTTCCTAATAACCCTAGTGTCATCGAACCTTAAGTGTGTAGACCCTACGGGTTCGGGAACCATGCAGACATGACCGAGACAACTCTCCGGCCAATAACCAATAGCGGGATCTGGATACCCATGTTGGCTCCCACATGTTCCACGATGATCTCATCGGATGAACCATGATGTCGAGGATTCGATCATCGGTATCCCAATACCTCGTTCAATCTCATTACCGGCAAGTCACTTTACTCGTTCCGTAATGCATGATCCCGTGACCCACTACTTAGTCACACTGAGCTCATTATGATGATGCATTACCGAGTGGGCCCAGAGATACCTCTCCGTCATACGGAGTGACAAATCCCAGTCTCAATTCATGCCAACCCAACAGACACTTTCGGAGATACCTGTAGTGTACCTTTATAGCCACTCAGTTACGTTGTGACGTTTGGTACACCCAAAGCACTCCTACAGTATCCGGGAGTTGCACAATCTCATGGTCTAAGGAAATGATACTTGACACTTAGAAAAGCTCTAGCAGACGAACTACACGATCTTGTGCTATGCTTAGGATTGGGTCTTGTCCATCACATCATTCTCCTAATGATGTGATCCCGTTATCAATGACATCTAATGTCCATGGTCAGGAAACCGTAACCATCTATTGATCAACGAGCTAGTCGACTAGAGGCTCACTAGGGACATGTTGTGGTCTATGTATTCACACATGTATTACGATTTTCGGATAACACAATTATAGCATGAACAACAGACAATTATCATGAACAAGGAAATATAATAATAACCATTTTATTATTGCCTCTAGGGCATATTTCCAACACTCAGGGGGTAGGGCGCGCCCCCCACCCTCGTGGACGGTGGGTGGCCCCCCTCTGGTACTTTTTCGCCAAATATTTTTTATATATTATAAAAATAATTCCCGTGGAGTTTCAGGACTTTTGGAGATGTGCAGAATAGGTCTCTAATATTTGCTCCTTTTCCAGCCCAGAATTCCAGCTGCCGGCATTCCCCATCTTCATTTAAATCTTGTAAAATAAGAGAGAATAGGCATAAGTATTGTGACATAATGTGTAATAACAGCCTATAATATAATAAATATCGATATAAAAGCATGATGCAAAATGGACATATCAGAGTTGTGGCCATGGAACACTAGAGAGCGCTAGGGGACGGGAAGAGGAGTGTGTGGCTAGGTTGAGCGGGTGCACTCACGGGTTGAACCCATGGTGTCGTCTAACCCAATTTTATCATTCATCCTCAACCCGCACCAACTCAATCCAACTTGTTCTCTGCTACACCCACACTGCCCCAGCCCAGTTAGCCTTTTCTGCCCATTATAGCCCAACCAAAGGAAACCAATCAACAACTGACACTAAAATTTCCAATTAAAACCGCCCCATTCCTAGGTTAACACACGTGTGAATATGCAAAACCGTGTGCGTGGTCGGTGGTACTAAATGTAGTTAATTATATCCAAATTCTGACCACCCTCTAATGCGCCTATATAATATGCTAATCATCAATTCAATTGTCATTCATTCCTTCTTCATCCCTGCGCTCTCACACACTCTCTCTTGCAATCTCTCCCATCGCAGCCATGGCCTCCTGGAAAGGGCCACGGAACCAGTACTCCTCCAGTGACGACGACATCTGCAGTCCTGATGTAAGTGAGAATTCATTGGGACCGCAATCCACACCACCCTTTAGCCTCTACAGCTCTGACGACCTCGAATATATTGATTTCATGGAAGGTCCAAAGGAGCCATCAGAGACCGACTCGGAGGAGGAGCACTCGGAGAACCATGAAGAAGATGAGGAGGAGGAGGAGGAGGAGGACGACGACGACGACGAGGATGTCGATGACAGTGATGGCGACGATGACGACTTTGATGACAGTGATAATGACGACGACGGCGAGAAGAAGCCAACAGTAAGCGGCAAGAAGTATCCTCGCCAAGACAATGGCGCGAAAGTGGCATCCAAGAAGAAGAAGGAGTAGACTAGTATATCTTTGTTGTTGAGTTTGCTTATATATATACTTCATATATGTTGATACTTTCCTCCCTAGCTATTAGTTGATGTAATTAATGGAGTCTTATTAATGGTTATCCAGAGTCGTTTATATTTTTGTTTACCTTCTTGGTATGTGCATATGGCAGGTTTACTCTTCTGGCTCTAGGTTTCGTCGATCTTATATCTTCAGGTAGCTCTAGATCTCACACAATCCATATGCTAAAATTGTGAGCGATGGTTCTCACTATCGCACATAGTTCCATTAATTCAATTCGATCTCCCTTTGCTCTGCTCCGAGTTGTATTAGTATTGAAATCGTTCAACGATGCGAGGGGGAGGGGGGGTGCGGCCCGAGGCTGAAATTAAGGAGCAATGAGCCCGACAACGAAAAAAGACGATCCATTTTTTATTATCAGTGGCAATAGGGGTAAATAATATTAACTTTGAGGGTTATTTTGATAACGGACGAAAAAACTGAAGACACTCACCTCCCTCTAATATTTTTTTTCTCTAAAGATTGCAAGGGCATAATTACCTGTCCTGTGTTTTTTTTTGGAAAACACCTGTCTTGTGTTATAACACCTTGAGTGATGGTGATTTGTGTAACAAGGTTCAGACATAATGACTCCCTCTTTCTCAAAAAAGGAACTCAACGGTAACAAACTAAACTTGAGGTAACTGAAGATAGAATAAAAAAGCTGATATTTTTTGTCAGATTTTTAGTCTACCGGTATGTGAATGCCTATGCTTTTCTAAAAAAAAAGTGCTACAGTACCTTCTTTTTTTTGGGGGGGGGGGGGGGGGGGGGGGGCTGCAGTACCCTCGCGTGATCAGCACGGCCGGCAATATCCATGTTGGGCGTGAGCCTCATCCAGATGGATTGCTATTTAATTTCGCAATCTTTTTGTAATCCAAAAGATTGAGACGAATAAAAATAGATTGTGTGTGTGTGTGCGTGGGGGGGGGGGGGGTATGCTGCAGTACCCTCGCGTGGTCAGGACGGCCGGCGGTATCCATGTTGGGCGTGAGCCTCATCCAGATGGATTGCTATTAAATTCCACAATCTTTTTGTAATTCAAAAGATTGACACGAATAAAAATAGATCGTATCTTAAAACGCAATTAAACCATGCTAATAATTTTTATTATCTTTTGAAGACAATTTTGTAATAATTTTCACTATTACTAAGTACAAAAGATTGCGTCGAATAAAAAATTGGCGATGATGATGATACCATCACGAGATCGATGGCCATGGCAAGGACCACCGGCCGTATCCACGTTGGACAATGCGTCGGCGGCCAGATGGATTCCAAATGGACTCGGCCGCTTCTCAGCATCCCTCCAAACCTGCATGCGTGCGCATGCATTCATGTGACCCGATCTCCACCTCACTCCACCACCACAGTCCACAGCCCTTCGCTATAATTGCCTGCCGTGGCCGATCCTGCTCGCAGCACAATACGCAGCTGAAGCCGCCCACACCTCATCTCCATGGCGGGCATGCTCTGCGTTGCTCTCCTCCTCACGTCCCTGATCTGGTCAGCCGCGCCCACGGCCGGCTTGGCCGGAGATGGCCGCCGGCAGCAGCAGCTAACCGCGCTGCCGCCGAGGGGCTGGAACTCGTACGACTCCTTCTCGTGGATCATCGACGAGGCCGCGTTCCTCGACAACGCGCGGATCATGGCCAACAGGCTGCTCCCCCATGGATACCAGGTATCACACACCAAGCCCTTCATAGGTTTTTTTTCATTCAAGTATGGATGATCATACCGCATTTCTTCTCTGTTGCGGCATGACATAACATTAGATGATGCACCGTGCACGCAGTACGCAGTGATAGACTTCCTGTGGTACCGGAGGATCGCCGCCGGCTCGGGGGTGGGCGCGTACGGCTTCGACAGCATGGACCAGTGGGGGCGCCCGTACCCTGACCCCCAGAGGTTCCCGTCGGGCCGAGGTGGCGGAGGGTTCAGGCCGATCGCCGATAAGGTCCATGCCATGGGCCTCAAGTTCGGCATCCACCTCATGAACGGGATCAGCACCCAGGCCGTCAACGCCAACATGCCCATCCTCGACGTCCGCACGGTACTCCTCTCCATCTTGATTCCTTTTTTTTTCTTTTTTTGTTACTTTTGGAGTAGTAGCTGGTTTTGTCTTCAGGTTTGGGTTGCTTACCACATGTTCCACGTGGTCTTCCAGAATAGCTGAACTTTGCTTCGTCTTGAAGTTTTTTGTAGTTATCATTTTGCAGTATTTTGGTACGATCTTTCACGTCCAAAAATATATACATATTTTCATATGTTGCTATCTATCTATTCTTCAATTCTATCATCATCTTCTTTCTAATTCTAGTATATAAGAGTGAATTTTGGAGATCCAACGGATCCCACCCGCTCATCCACGTCAATCCAAAAACCTATGTTGATTTGATGTTTAGTGCTAAGCATGTTTAGCATGCTCAATATTACATTTACTTCCCCCCAAAAATATTATAGTTATTTAGTATTATTACTATCCAATTATTATTGTTCAGTAATTATTACTATCCAATTATGTCCATGTAATAATAGTTGCTATCTAATTATCTCCAAACAGCACATAATCTTGTTATACCTACCATATTTTTGTAGACAAGTATATACACAACAGCTAGGATCAAATCGTCCTCTTAACTAGAAAGTAAGGTTGGCCTTTCTCATCATGAAAGTAGTAGGGTTTTTTTTTTTTTGAAGGGGCATGACAGTAGTAGTTGCTTGAGCGGAGTAAGTTACCTCGTTACAGCTATACAAGAAAGAGATCTTAGTGTGTGTTTTTTTGCAATTTTTATTCAGGGAAAAGCCTATGTAGAGAATGGCCGACAATGGAGGGCGCGTGACATAGGCCTCACCCACAGGACATGTGCGTGGATGCCGAAAGGATTTATGAGTGTAAATACGGACCTGGGAGCTGGACGAGCATTCCTAAGGTCTCTCTATCGACAGTATGCCGACTGGGGCGTCGATTTCGGTAAGCAGAACTTCATACTAATTTTCAGTTACATTATTCTGAATTTCAGAAGTGGATTGCAGTCCTTAGAACTGAAATCTCAGCAAATGGTAACATAATGCACCAAACTGTTCTGCTTGCAGTGAAGCTAGATTGCATCTTCGGCACCGATTACAGCCCGAAGGAGATTGTGACCGTCTCAGAGGTATGAACTAATGTAGCCCTCCATTCTAGAATCAGCTACATCACAATTGGCGATCTGTTGAGATCAACTCATGGGAAATACACATTGCGTTTTGCAGATCCTGAAAGAGCTTGAGAGACCAGTCGTCCTATCCATCTCCCCCGGAACCGCTGTCACTCCATCATTAGCTGAGAATATCACACAACATGTTGACATGTACAGGGTAACAGGAGATGACTGGGACAGCTGGAAAGATGTTCGCCCACATTTCGATGTCGCCAGGTAGATTCCATTTAAGTATAAGCTCCTCACACAATTCTAGAAACATGGCAACTGCTGCTTGTAGTTTGCAGTACAACCAATCTACTTTATCTTCTTTTTCACCGCGCATATAATATATAGATCATTTGCTGCTGCGAATAAGATTGGCGCCCCTGGATTGCGAGGGAGGTCCTGGCCAGACTTAGACATGCTTCCATTTGGCTGGCTTACTGATGCAGGTGATCATCCATACCATAACTTCGTGGCACTTTCCTTTTGTAATGCACGACTCGGTTCTACTTTTCATGTGCATCGGTGTGACTAATCGTTCGAAAATTTCTGATATTTCTCTCATACAGGTGCTAATCAGGGACCTCACAGAACCACTAGCCTTACATTTGAGGAACAAACAACACAGGTTTGCAATTGAAGAAACTTCATCTCTGTTTCCAAGTTGGAAGCCGAAGTCTTAAACCTTTGAACACATTTTTGCAGATGGTACTTTGGTCAATGGCTAAATCACCGCTCATGTATGGTGGGGACTTGAGGCGTCTCGACGATCGCACATTCAATCTAATTACCCACCCTACTCTACTGAAGATAAATCACCACACCAGAAACAACATGGAGGTGAACTAAATATTAGTTGGAGTCCGGAGATTCCTGCTGCAACATATACTGCACAACGAGCTAACCTGTGGGTATTTTTTTTCAGTTTGGTTATATTCATAGTGAAAGGGCTTCAAAGCCAGATGAACAATCCGATCTTTCAAAGTCCGGCTATCCGATGGACGTGACAAACAATGGTGGTATGGTTCTTGGTCTCAGTACATGCAGCGATAAGAGCGCTGGTGGATGGTACAGTTCCTCAGAAGATCGCATTTGCAGAAGCTATGGAATCCAGAATGGCAATGCCTCGTTTTGCATATCCAAAGCAAAACTTCTTCCAACATCGTAAGTGGCGTGTGACAAAACAATGTATTAAAGGAAGCAGTCCTAATCTTTTGAATTATATGTATGATCCACACATATTATTTTTATGCAGGGATGGAGTTACCATGAGCAGCGAGGAAGACCAGGCAAAGTTTCATCTGGCAGATATTGACACCGATGATGGTTGCTTGGATGCATCTGTGAGTCCATGGCGAACAAGCTCAGCGAGCCAAACTCCCATGTTCTCGGCCTGCGAACGACATACAAAGCAGGTAAGTTCAGCCCACACATTGATATCCTGGTAAGAGAAACGGGATCCATGTAGAGTGAGGCTGAAATGCAGAAATCTGTGGAGCATTATGTGTCATGAAATTGCTATTTAGCTGCCATAATAACCAAAAAATGGACATTTGATCATTTAACTTTGGAAATGAACTTAAGTCATGGTTGATCATTTTTTGCCGATAACAATGGCAGGCCTGGGAGCTAACAGAGAATGGACAGCTTGTAAGCAGTTACTCAGGATTGTGTGCTACAATGCAGTCCAGCAAGGAAGGAGGTACAAGTTATTCTACACCGATTCACCATAAATTAATCGCTATTTTTACCTAAGTAACACTTCTGTTTGACGCGACAGAGAATGAAACTACCGGAGCACGAGCATGGACAGCAATTGGAGACAAAGGTACTTTTATCTGAGCAGCATGCTTCTTTGCCAATGCACACTTGGCGAATAAGCGTGCCTTTTCTTTGGCTGATTCTTCTTCTTGCATGGAAGCAGGAGAGATCTATGTGGCCATCTTCAACCTCGACACTGCAAGGAGGAAGATCACTGTAAGCGTGCCGGATCTAGAAAAGGTTGTCCGGAGAAAGTTGGCAAGGTGCAGCTGCACAGAAGTCTGGAGTAGAAAAAGATGGAGTGTGATGAAGGGGGGCATCTCAGCGGTGGTGACCTCACATGGCTCCATGTTGTTTGAAATCCGGTGTTGAGGTCTCTCTAATAATGTTCACCTGTTCAACTTGGAAGCATAGAATGATTGGAGTGTAAATTCTCTAGTTGTTTGTCGATCCTTTGTAGAACATACTTCTAATAAGGTAAGCATTTTAATTGATATTAGCAACGTGTGTGTGCAGTGCATGTGTTGACAAAGTAGACTAAATTCCAAAATCCGGGCAGGCGTAGCTGAAAATCTACCCATGGATGCAACACACTGATAAACAAAACGAATTGTCATATGAACCTTGAAAGCAAACCCGTAAAATATCCATCCTTCAATTTCAGGTCAAAGCAATATAGAGGCAAGATACCCTTTTGTTTTTTACTTTGGCAAGGGGTTGCTTTTAAATTTCATATTGATGTTATAAAATCACAGTACCATTTTTGTTTCATCGGTAAACTTGCTATACCTTTTACCTGAGCAGAAATATATAGCCAACAGCAACTCCACAAACCATCAATTGCACATGGAGTCTTTTTCTTGGGGGGTTCCTGGGCATGAATCTGGTTCAGAAATTACAAATTAAGTTGAACCAAACAGACCCTTTAACTAATTAGCTGGTTCAGAAAGCTAAACGAAACATATCCTTTAGCTAATTAAGCCCAGTTGAGAAACAATGTTCAGTTGTTAATTCAACAACCAAAGTATTCCACAATTTATAGAATAATTCAGTTAGCGAGCAAGAGGATTAACCACATGACCCAGGAATAACACTGTGCTTGTCCTCTCCTCAACCACAGCAAACAAGAAGGGCCGATCCGCCACAAAATCCATCAGTTCCCTTGGACCCACACTAGTAGTCCCAATTACGATGACCGTGGCTGCAGCGCCCACGGTGCCTAGCTCGTCCACCTCAATGGTGGCCTTATGGTACACCCCGGTGATGGAGAGCTCATCCCCGCCACTCACCATGCCTGAGAAGTTGCCCCTATTGAAAGCCCTGGTGACACCAAGCTTCTGCATGTCCGACGACGCCTCGAACTCGAACGTGAACTTAAACTTGGGGACCATGAACTGTCCGATTGGAACCTTCTGTGCCGGCGTGTGCTTCTTGATGAACTCCGGCATCGACACCGCCTTGTCTTAGAGATCGGCGAGACTGAGAGTGTCGCTGTCTGGGAGAAGGATAAGCATGTAGAATGCAGCTTGCTGATCCACTTCATTCTTGTAGGGCAGCTTGAGGGCCCTGAATCCTTGGTAGAGCGCGATGTACTGTGACTGGTCTGTCTTCATGGACGGCACGCGCACGGTGCTGTGTTAACACTCACACAACAATTCTCTCAACTAGTCTCCATTATCACCAATTCGAGCTACAATTCATGAATCCATGGGTGGGGATCGGAGGAGGAGGAAGGATTAGCTGTTACAACACGGAAGAGTAAAGTAGCTTTCCAGCCAGCCGTTCGCCAGCCACTCACGCGTTATCGACGGGCTTAAGTACAGTGCCCACATGGGCCCATTCCGGGCCAGCCAGCCGAGCCGGCAGGCGAGGCTGCCTCCTGGGCCGGCCCACTACTTGCGCTTGTTCGTCTGGCGCTTCAATGCCTTGCTCGTTGCCGCTGACAATCCCTCCCCTGCTAGAAACGGCTTGCCCCCAAGCCGGTGCTCGTGGAAATTTTTGCTTGAGCTGCACCTTGTCTTCCCATGTTGCCATCTCAACGGGAGTGTCCCTCTACTTCACCAGCACTTGTACCAGAGAATTCGAGCCGCGACACACCACTCGTTGTTGCAATACTTGTTCTGGGAATTGAAATTGCATATCAGGAGAGGGAAGCTCGGGCAGTACCTCGTGCGCTGGGCGATTACCTTCCGCAGAAGAGAGACATGAAATACCGGGTGCACACGGCTAGTGATCGGCAATGCCAACCGATATGCCACCTCGCCCACGCGCTCGACCACTTCAAAGGGGCCGTAGAATTTGAATGCCAACTTGTGATTCGCCCTCGGAGCGACAGAAGACTGAAGATATGGCTGTAGCTTCAGAAAAACAGAGCCACCAACTTCAAACACCCGCTCAAAACGATGCTTATCGGCCTGTGTTTTCATGCGCTATTGCGCTCGCAGCAAATGTTGACGCACTGAACCCAGAATCACTTGGCGATCGTCTAGCCACTGTTGCAGATCAGCTGATTGCACTGTATTCTCTGCTGTCAAGCCAAAATGACGTGGTTCGTGACCATAGATGATTTCAAATGGTGTCTTGCCCGTGGCCGAGTGCCAATTTGTATTATACCAGTACTCGCACAGTGGTATCCATCTAGCCCAGCGAGAGGGGTGAGCACTGACAAAACACCTCAGGAAGCATTCCATTTGCTGGTTAACTCGCTCCGTCTGCCCATCCGTTTCAGGATGACGTGTTGTACTCATACGCAACATAACACCAGCTTTCTGAAAAAGTTCCTTCTAGAATTGACTTGTAAATATACGATCTCTGTCAGAGACAATCGAACGAGGCATTCCATGCAAGCGATAGACTGTGTTGAGAAAAGCCTCAGCCACTGTAACTGCAGTGAATGGGTGGTGCAATGGAACAAAGTGGCATTACTTAGAAAGTTTGTCAATGATCACCATCAAGCAGGTATACTGTCCAGAAACTGGCAACCCTTCGACAAAATCCATAGTCACCATCTCCCAGAGCAAGTCAGGCACAGGTAAAGGATGTAATAAACCCGGGTAAGGGACTCGCTCAGGTTTTGCTTGCTGACATATGATGCAGTTTTTGACATACTGTTTTTGAAACTGCGCATACCTTGCCAACGAAAAAGCTGACTGACACGCTTAAAAGTGACTGGAAAACCTGAGTGGCCCCCAATTGGACTGTCGTGGAACGCATTCACAATAGTGTGTTGCAACTTTGAATCTGCACCTACCCAGATATATTTGTCCACTCGTAGAAATCGAGACTTCAAAGAGAATTTGTTGTCATACTCACCAAAAGAAGAAAGCTTCTGCAGCAGGTCAGTGGAAAATTTGTCTTGTGAGTAGTTGAGAGCAATATCAGCAAGCCAAGCTGGTTGGACAGTTGAGATGGGAAACAATTCAGGCATAGTTTCAGAAGGAGTGTGTGATTTTCTGGACAAGGAGTCTGCAGCATTATTCTCCACTCCTTTTTTATAGACAATGCAATACTGTAGTCCTAGTAGTTTAGTTAGGGCCTTCTGTTGCCACTTGGTATGAAGATGTTGCTCAGATAAACTGGCCAAACTGTGCTGGTCAGTTTTGATTATAAACTCTGACAGTTGCAGGTACTGGCGCCAGTGTTCCACAGCCAGCAGGATTGCCAGATATTCTTTTTCATAAACCGATAGTGCTTGATTTCTTGGGCCCAAGGCCTTGCTCACATATGCCAGTGGGTGACCCTCCTACATCAGCACTGCACCTACCCCAGTGTCACAAGCGTCAGTCTCAATAACAAACTGCTTCGAGAAATCTGGGAGGGCCAGGACAGGTGCTGATATCAGGGCTTTTTGAGGGCTGTAAAAGCTTGTTGTTCAACCTGTGTCCAGTGAAATGGCACACCTTTCTTGAGCAAATTTGTAAGTGGCTTGCTAATAAGACCATAGTGGGCTATGAATTTTCTGTAATATCCAGCTAGACCCAAAAAAACTGACTTCCTTAGCAGACACATGCACTGGCCACTGCTCAATACAAGCAATCTTTTCAGGGTCAGTTGCAACCCCTTGGCTACTGATGATGTGGCCCAAATAGCCAATCTGTGTTTGAGCAAATGCACACTTAGATAACTTCACTTTCCACTGATGTTCTTGCAGTAACTGCAGCACTCTTGCCAGGTGTTCCAAATGGAGAGCATAAGTGGCACTGAAAATCAATATGTCATCAAAAAATGAGATGGCAAATTCCCTAAGACAAGGAGACAGAGTATCATTCATAGCAAAATGAAATGTATTTGGACCACCAGTTAGACCAAATGATAGGACCAGGAACTCAAAATGCCCAAAGTGTGTTTGAAATGATGTTTTATGTTCCTCTCCAGGAGCTAGTTGAATTTGGTGGTAACCAGCTCTGAGATCGAGCTTGGAAAACCAACAGGACCCAGCTAGCTCGTCAAGCAGCTCATCAATAACAGGAATAGGGAATTTGCTCTTGATAGTTATTGCATTCAAATGCCTGTAATCAAAAATTGGCCTCCAGGTCTTATCTTTCTTCTAAACCATGATCATAGGTGATGAAAAAGCACTAGTGCTAGGCCTGATGATACCTGAGTCCAACATTTCCTTCACTTGCTTCTCCACCTCATCCTTGAGAGCGGGTGGAAGTCTGTATGGTCTAATAGACACAGGAGAAACACCTGGAATAAGGGGAATAGTGTGGTCATATTTCCTCCTAGGAGGGAGGCCAATGGGAGCTTCAAACACGAATGCATATGTATTGAGAATTTCCTGAATTTCAGCAGGCAATTTAGTTTGTTCTGTGTTCTTGGACAAAAGCAGAGACGACAGTTCAATCATAGCTACAAAACTAGGAGTAGCATCTTCACCTAGTAATGTGATAGGAGTTCGATTTCCGTCAAAAGATAACCAGTGTTCAGCCCAGTCCACTTGCATGGGGCTATGTGTGGCCAACCAGTCTAGACCCAGAATACCATTATAAGATCCCAGAGGAAAAATATTAAAATCACTAGTGAACTTGTGCCCATCTACTGACCAAACTCCTGACTGCAGTTGTTGGTTGTAGGGAACTAAATTTCGATTTGCAACCTTGACCATCTTAACAGGCATATCAGCTACTCCTTTAATTTGGGCAGCAATTGCACAATCCAGGAAGGAGTGAGTACTTCCAGAATCCACAAGAAAAGTGAGCTTGTGCCCTTGCAACTGTACTGTCAGTTTCATTGTTGCAATTGTAGTAACAGATGGTTCTCCCAAAGCTGCAACAGAAATACAAATAGCATTGACTTCTCCAGTACTCTCAATTTCAGTATCGCTCGTATCTGTGGGCATATTCTGCACATACTCCAGCATTTCCTGCACAGCGTGCAGTTGAACTTCCTGTTTACAATAGTGATCTCTTGCCCAACGCTCTCCGCAAATGAAACAGAGTCCTTTAGATTTCCTATAGGCACGCAGGGCTGACCATCGGTCCTCAACTGGAGCTGGACGGCTTGATTCTGCAGCATGCCTGTCCTCCACTGTTTTACTGACAACAACACTGCGAGCTGAAGGAAGAAATTTTTTCTTGCTGTGAGCAACCGAACTAGCGGAAGCTGCTGGCTGAAATGAGTGATCTCCCAGTTCTTCAAACAGCAAGGCCAACGCATACGCTGCATCCAGGTCCGTTGGTTGTTGAATGCCCACCAGCAAGCGGATGGATGGTACTAACCCTTCCATGAATCTTGTGACATAATGGACTTGACTGGATTGGGCTCATATGCGGACAACTGATCAAATAGCTCCGAGAAACGCTCCACGTAATCTTCTACTGTGTTGGTCTGACGAATGTTAAACATCTGCCTGAGGATATGCTGATGCTTGTTGCGCCTGAAACGAGACTGCAGTAGCAAACAGAATTCAGGCCAAGCTACACCTGGAGCACGGCGCTAGACGGACTCCAGCCAGCGAGCAACTGTTCCTTCAAACAGAGCGGTGGTGAAGGGAATCCACTGGTGCGCTGGTGTGTTCCAGAATCTGAAGTAGTCCTCACATCGCGACTGCCACAACTTGGGGTTAGATCCATCGAAATTGGGCAGTTCGATCCGAGGAGCGAAACTAGAGGAATCCTCGGCGAAGGGGCGAAAAATTTCTGGTGCCTGATTCGGCTGCCTGAGCACGATCTGGTCCTGTTGCATACCTCTCGCTTGTGGTGGAACGTACTTGGGCGTCGGAGGCCGTGGATCCACCTTCGGTCGGAGCCCTTCCTGGCTCGCCGTACCGCTTGCCAGAACCGCAAACTTGGTGGTGGCGGATGGGGGACCTTGAGAAGTTGGCGATGCGGGCGACGACACAGCGCCGCGGTCCGCGGCCATCTCCCCGCGCAGCTCATCGATGTCGACTCCAAGGGACAGCTTCACATCCTCGAGTCGCCCTGATAGCTGGTCGAGTTTGGAGTCCAGCTTCGCGAGCGCGTACACCATCTCCTCGCTGCGCTTGGAGGTGCTCTTGGCGAGGGCAGCGTCGAAGTAGGCGCGGAGGAGTTCGTAGACTGCCTACATCTCCGGCAAGATCCACTCCATCGCCTCAGCTTGTCGGCGACTTGCCAGTCGCGTGTGGTGATGATGGTGGGGCAGCTCTACGAGGAACGGCTCTGATACCAGATTGTTAACACTCACACAACAATTCTCTCAACTAGTCTCCATTATCACCAATTCAAGCTACAATTCATGAATCCATGGGTGGGGATCGGAGGAGGATGAAGGATTAGTTGTTACAACACGGAAGAGTAAAGTAGCTTTCCAGCCAGCCGTTCGCCAGCCACTCACGCGTTATGGACAGGCTTAAGTTGTCACATCCCTAGCTTCTTGTAATGCTCTAGGCTAGCTCCATGTGTGCACCATGTCTAAATTCTGAAATTTGAAATGAGGAAATTGAAAGCCTCGGAAATCATTTTAATAAAGGGGCAAGAAACCCTAAAATTGCACTCAGTAAATCCAAAATGCCCTAGAAATAGCCCTGACAATTTTGGCAAGAGTTATAAATCAAATCAAAATTTTGGAACATTTATAAGGTATTATTTGGGCTCTGATTTTAAATCAATATTCTATTTAAATTTGGAGTTATATTCATAATATATAATGAATATATTTTCAAATGCCCTGAGATATTTTATGTATATGAGGAGTAGACCTTAAGTGACATAAAATTATCCAGGGGAGTTTTGGCACTGTTTTCAAATTTGTTTGAATTTGAATTCAGTGGCAATTAAATAAAACAAAACAGAAGAAAAATTAAAAAAGGAGCAGAAGACCTACCAGGCGCTTACCTGTCCAGCCTGGCCGGCCTGCTACTGTGCGGCCCAGCCCACAGCGCCATGCCAGTCACCCTCAACCTCCTGCCAGGAGGATGAGAGGAGCGTGGCCACCGCGCGCGAGCACGCGACCCGCCACCACCTGCTCCCCACCGCTGCCCCGACGTGCCCAGACGACGCCACGACACCCCTGGCTCCCTCCCTCTCTTCTCCCTCACTCGTCGCCCTCTCTCCCCTCCTCTGCTCTCTCTTCCCGAGCACCACCGAGCGGAGGTTGTCGCCACCGACGCCGTTCGCCGCGGCCACAACCACTGCCTTGCCTCCCCGACGCCTCCCAAAGCTCCGCCTCGACCTACTCTTCCTCCTCACCGCTCCAAGCGACGCCGGGAGCCCTGCAATGACGCCATCGCCGTCGTCTTCACCGACGGGCACCGAAGATCGCCGGCCCCGATTCTCCGTCTCCAGGTCGTCCCCGAGCCCGCTGGCCTTCTCTGCCGCATCCTTGTGAGCTCCTACACCTCCCCCCGTGCTCGCCCCCTCTGTTCCGTCCTCTAACCGCAGCCCCGCCATGGCCGAGCAATCGCTGCCGCCGCCGCGAAGCTCGCCGTCGCTAGCCGCCCCGCCTGACCAAGCCAAGCATGGAGTCGTGCTCTGGGCTTCTCCAGGAACCCGTAGCGCGCCTCATGGTCGTCCGCTTGTGCACCGTGGCCTCGCACCCGTGCAACCCGTAGTTGCGCCGCCGCCAAAACTTGTCACCGGAGAGATTCCGGCCGCCCCGTGACCCCCTGCCTGGCCCATTGGATGCGCCCGAGCAAGGGCTTCTCCCCGATGCCTTCTGCACGACAAACCGCAGCCCCTGGCATGTTTCCGGCGATCTTCCGCCGCGGTTGAGATCGCCGCCGGCCAAACTCCGGCGTGCCGACGTGGCTGTCATTAGGACTAACCTCCCCACCTAATTAACCACCTCACTGCCACTGACAGCCGGACCCCACCGAATTATTTAGACCCCTAACAAAATTAGTTAGACTTAAGTTAATCCCGGTGGACCCACGCGTCAGAGTTGACTGTGCTGACGTGGGCGTTGACCTGGCCCACATGTCCGTGACACTGATGACCCCGGGTCACTGACCAGTGGACCCCACTGGTCAGGTTTGACCTGGACCGGCCTGTTGACCTGCTGACGTCATGATGATGTCAGGCTGGCGCAGTAATCCTTTTCTGGATTTTAAATAAATCAGAAATGATTTGTTTAATTCAGAAAATATCCAAAACTTTGAAAAATCATAGAAATTCAACCGTAACTCCAAATAAGATAAATTATATATGAAAAATTATCAGAAAAATTCAAGGAATCCATCTGTACCATTTTCATGCATGTTTGAGCAAGTTAATCTCACTGTTTAGGATGAAACATGATTAGGGCAAATTTCATAATAGGTTTGGAGTTGGAATTTGATATAGTTTTGAATTCCACTTCAATTAAAATGACTTTCTGTTGCATTAGCCCAAAACACATTCATATTGCCATGTCATAGCATGCATCATATTGTTGCATATGGCCATGTGTTGATTGTGTTCTTTATCAGTTGCCGGTGTTTGTCCCCTCTCAGTAGACGTGGTTTCAACGATGAGATCGATGACACCGATGAAGAGCTATACTATCTTCAGAAGTGCCAGGCAAGCAAAACCCCCTTGTTCATTCCGATACAATCCCACTCTCTCGCTCCTGCTCTCTTTTACTGCATTAGGACAACATCGATTCAACTGTTACATGCTGCGGTAGTTGAACCCCTTTCCTATGCATGACCTGTCATTGCCACGGTAAATAGATGAAACCCACTAGCATGAGTAGGAATTGTTTGAGCCCTGACGTGCCTACTCATTCATGCTTTTTGTCATGCCTGCTACTGCTTAGAGTTGAGTCAGGTCTGGTTCATCGGAGATGAATCGGAGGTGTGTGAACATGTCCTACTGTGTGTGAGCTAAGTGTGTGAATACGATTTGGTAAAGGTAGCGGTGATAGGCCATGTAGGAGTACATGGTGGGTTGTCTCATCGCAGCCGTCCTCAGGAACTGAGTTCTGTGTTTGTGATCCATGAAAAGCTACTACCACGCATTGGAATGCTTAAGTGCCCCTCTCGACTTATTAATCAACCTGATCTCTGTCCAGGAGTTGCAACTAGTTTCTGGTGTTTGTAGGTTGTGTTAGTAGTCTACCAAGTGGTACCCGGTACAGGTGGGCTTGGGACAGACTAGGCACCGTGGCACGATGTACCAAGCGTAGATCCATCCATCGAGGTGGGCTTGGGAACCCTGCACACATCGTTTGGGGCCGTGAGCGACACCCCGGCCGGATCTCCTTGCGGATGGAACCCGAATAGGCGATAAACCTGGACTAGAGACTTATTGGTTAGTCAGGTCGTGGCCGACTCCCTCGCCAGGCTTCCGCTTGAAGGTTGCCGAGTTACACAACGTGTACATGGTGGTAAGTGGCGAGAGCGTGTGTGAAGAAGTACACCCCTGCAGGGTTATCATCATCTATTCGAATAGCCGGATTCCTCGGATATGGAAACTTGGACCCCTTGCATAGTTCATAGACAAGTGAAAGTGGATACTCTAAAATGCGCAAGATAAGCGTGAGTGCTATGGATGGTGTTCTCGTAGGGAGACGGGAGCAGATCCATAGTGGTGTATTGGTATGGTGAATTTGTGGACTCGTGTGCGCCACCTCAAAAGAGTTGCTTGCAGTCGTAGTTTAGGATAGCCACCGAGTCAGAGCTGGCTTGCTGCAGTTAAACTCCACCACCCCCTTTGTTGATATCGATGCATATGTAGATAGTTCTGATGTAAGTCTTGCTGGGTACATTTGTACTCACGTTTGCTTAATTTATGTTTTGAAGTGAGACTTCAGTCCCGCTAGTAGTTCCTCTTGGACTTCGACGTTTAGCTTGATACCTCAGCTACGATCTTGTGCCCTCAGCAGGATCTGGTAGATAGTCAAGCTTCTCAGCCTTTTTCATTTGTAGTTGTCTGTACTCAGACAAGTTAAGCTTCCGCATGTGCTTGTTGCTTGTATGCTTTGTATGTCGGGTCATGAGACCCATGTTTGTAATATCTCGCTCCTCGGAGCCTAATGAACAAATACTTGAGTTGTAGAGTTATGTTGTGATGCCATGTTGTATTTACACATATCGAGCATATTGTGTGTATGATTAAAATGCTTGGTATGTGTAGGATCCGACAACCTAGTTGTTTATCCTTCGCAGCCTTTCTTATGGGGAAATGTAGTCTAGTGTTCCTCGAGCCATAGTAGTCCGCTACAGCCCGGTTCACCGGAGTCCTGCTAGCCCCGCACTACTGTTCAGGACACTTGACTGGCCGGCATGTGTTTCACTTCGTCCCTATGTCTGTCCCTTCGGGGAAATGTCACGCGGTGATTTCCGGAGTCCTGCCTAGCCTGCTACAGCCCGGGATCCCCGGAGTCCTGTTAGCCCAGTGCTACAGCCCGGAATCACTCGTTGATGACCGACATGTTCGATGTGATTCATGTATGCCTGTCTCCATAGGTCTGTGCCGTTTTGGGTTCACGACTAGCCATGTCGGCCTGGGTTCTTTGTCATATGGATGCTAGCGACACTATCATATATGTGAGCCAAAAGGCGCAAACGGTCCCGGGCCAGGTAAGGTGGCACCCGTGGAAATACCATGCGTGAGGCCACAAAGTGATATGATGTGTTACATGCTAGATCGGTGTGACCTAGGATCGGGGTCCTGACATAAGTACAGTGCCCACATGGCCAATTCCAGGCTAGCCAGCCGAGCCGGCAGGCGAGGATGCCTCTTGGGCCGGCCCACTACTTGCGCTTGTTCGTCTGGAGCTTCGGTGCCTTGCTCGTTGCCGCTGACATGCTACCGCCCGGGCTGTGGAACGGTGCGGTGAAGACGTCGAACGGTTGGGACCACGCTCCTTTGAAGTAGAGCGCATTGGCGAGGACGACCGTCGTGGACGAGTGGACGGAGCCTGGAGGGAGGATGTCATGGATGAGCTGCTTTGTCGCGTCTGACATGAAGGCGTTCACGCGACGCCTCGCCTGCTCGGCCCCCAACACGAAGTCCACAGATTCCGTTGTGGCGCCGTAACGCGACGCGCCGGTGGCCATGAACTCCGGTCTGAGCGCCCGCCTCCGGTCGACCCACACGCCGCAGGCGAAGGACGTCTGCGTCAGGCCGTTGAGCCTTCCCACAAGCTTGATCGCCGGCGTGCGGTGCAGCTCGTCGAGCGACGCTGACCCGAGGAACCCCAGGAGCTCCCTGCGCGTCTCGCCCCGCGCGCTGGCGGCCACCAACGCGAGCGCCGCGTGGATGGACAGCGGCGAGACGACAAAGTTGCTCCCCGTTATGGCTGCCTCCCGGATACCTGCATCCCTGGCGAGAGGTAGGCCCGATGCTTTCCCGGTAGCGTCGCTCGCTACCGCAGCCTCCTCCGCAGGGTGGCCACCGGGACGAGGAGGCGCGTCGGCGAACAGGGTAAAGCAGAGGCGCCATGCGGTGAACAGAGCCAAGCAGAGGAGGACGGCCTTCCCGGAGTGCGACATCGCCGGAATCGTCGTGGATTCGTGGTAAGATTCAGATAGCATCTGGTGTCGAAGACGGTGCCGGTGGCGAGGTGATCCCCTCCCTCTCGCGTGTGGGTTCGGTAGGGTTTGGTGAACAATGGACTAGGATTCGCCCATACTTGCTGGTAACATTTATCTAAAAAAATTATCTCAAAAAAATTATTAAAAAAAAGTTTCTCAAAAAGAAAAAGAAAAATATCTCAAGCAAAACTCAACTCGAAAATAAAAATTTGCTGGCAACTCTAACCGGTCGGTGACCCATTTCATCCGCCCACGTCCGTTTTGGTCGCCGTGGACAAAAATGGTGGCCCAACAAGCTGACCTATTCACAAAACGAGTCTGCTTTGCGTCCGCGCGGACCCATTTCCAGCTCAAATTTTGGCCTCAAATGCACCAGCGCGGACGCGCCGCGCGTCCGCTCGGTGACCGCCGCGTCCCTACAAGGCAGCCGGTCAACTACCTCTCACGTCTTTATTAATGACGCACGGGCCCATGCGTTAGCGACTGTGAGTCTAGCCACCCTGCTGCTCCCCCGATGGTGAAAACCCTAGCCTAGCTCGCACCACGATGGGCTTCTTCACCAGCAAGAACAAGGGCAAGGCCCCTTCCTCGTCCTCTTCACGCGCGCTCCCCCCGCCTCCGTCGGCGTCTGCCCGCCCGGCGAGGCAGCGGATAAGCGTCCCAATGCACCAGGCGAGGTGGCATTGGGAGCACCGCATTCCCCTCCCGTACCCCAACGTTACCCTCTAGATAGGATCCCAATGTCGGCGGTGCCGCGGATGGCGCGGGCGCACGTGGAGGAGGTGCGTCGTCAGCACCATCTGGTGATGCCGAAGCAGCGCCTCAACCATGCCTATGCAGCAGACTCTCCTGATTGGGAGGTTTGATTCGCCTTCGAGCACGAGGAGTAGCGCCGACACGGCGTCCTGTTGGGGAACATAGTAATTTCAAAAAATTCCCTATGCACACGCAAGATCATGGTGATGCATAGCAATGAGAGGGGAGCGTGTTGTCCACGTACCCTCGTAGAATGAAAGCGGAAGCGTTAGCACAACGCGGTTGATGTATTCATACGTCTTCACGATCCGACCGATCAAGTACCGAACGTACGCCACCTCCGAGTTCAGCACACGTTCAGCCCGATGACGTCCCTCGAACTCCGATCCAGCCGAGTGTTGAGGGAGAGTCTCGTTAGCACGACGGCGTGGTGACGATGTTGATGGTCTACCAACGCAGGGCTTCGCCTAAGCACCGCTACAGTATTATCGAGGTGGACTATGGTGGAGGGGGACACCGCACACGGCTAAGAGATCAATGATCAATTGTTGTGTCTATGGGGTGCCCCCTGCCCCCGCATATAAAGGAGCAAGGGGGCGGCCAGCCATAGGAGGAGGCGCGCCGGAGGAGTCCTACTCCCACCGGGAGTAGGACTCCCCTCCTTTTTCCTAGTTGGATTAGGACTTGGGGGGAAGGAGGAGAGAGGGGAAAGGAAAGGGGGGCGCCCCCCCCCCCCTCCTTGTCCAATTCGGACTTGGGGGGAAGGGGCGCACGGCTGTCCCTTGGCCGCCTCTCCTCTTCCTCCACTTCGGCCCATAAGGCCCAATAACCTTCGGGGGGTTCCGGTAACCCCTCCGGTACTCCAGTAAAATCACTATTTCACCCGGAACACTTCCGATATCCAAACATAGGCTTCCAATATATCAATCTTCATGTCTCGACCATTTCGAGACTCCTCGTCATGTCCGTGATCACATCCGGGACTCCGAACAACCTTCGGTACATCAAAACACATAAACTCATAATAAAACTGTCATCGTAACGTTAAGTGTGCGAACCCTATGGGTTCGAGAACTATGTAGACATGACCGAGACACGTCTCCGGTCAATAACCAATAGCGGAACCTGGATGCTCATATTGGCTCCTACATATTCTATGAAGATCTTTATCGGTCAGACCGCATAACAATATACGTTGTTCCTTTTGTCATCGGTATGTTACTTGCCCGAGATTCGATCGTCGGTATCTTCATACCTAGTTCAATCTCGTTACCGGCAAGTCTCTTTACTCGTTCTGTAATAGATCATTCTGCAACTAACTCATTAGTTGCAATGCTTGCAAGGCTTAAGTGATTTGCATTACCGAGAGGGCCCAGAGATACCTCTCCGACAATCGGAGTGACAAATCCTAATCTCGAAATACACCAACCCAACAAGTACCTTCGGAGACACCTGTAGAGCACCTTTATAATCACCCGATTACATTGTGACGTTTGGTAGCACACAAAGTGTTCCTCCGGTAAATGGGAGTTGCATAATCTCATAGTCATAGGAACATGTATAAGTCATGAAGAAAGCAATAGCAACAGACTAAACGATCGTGTGCTAAGCTAACAGAATGGGTCATGTCAATCACATCATTCTCCTAATGATGTGATCCCGTTAATCAAATGACAACTCATGTCTATGGTTAGGAAACATAACCATCTTCGATTAACGAGCTAGTCAAGTAGAGGCATACTAGTGACACTCTGTTTGTCTATGTATTCACACATGTATTATGTTTCTGGTTAATACAATTCTAGCATGAATAATAAACATTTATCATGATATAAGGAAATAAATAATAACTTTATTATTGCCTCTAGGGCATATTTCCTTCAGTCTCCCACTTGCACTAGAGTCAATAATCTAGATTACACAGTAATGATTCTAACACCCATGGAGCTTTGGTGCTGATCATGTTTTGCTCGTGGAAGAGGATTAGTCATCGGGTCTGCAACATTCAGATCTGTATGTATCTTGCAAATTTCTATGTCTCCCACCTGGACTAAATCCCGGATGGAATTGAAGCGTCTCTTGATGTGTTTGGTTCTCTTGTGAAATCTGGATTCCTTCGCCAAGGCAATTGCACCAGTATTGTCACAAAAGATTTTCATTGGACCCGATGCACTAGGTATGACACCTAGATCGGATATGAACTCCTTCATCCAGACTCCTTCATTTGCTGCTTCCGAAGCAGCTATGTATTCCGCTTCACACGTAGATCCTGCCACGATGCTTTGTTTAGAACTGCACCAACTGATAGCTCCACCGTTTAATGTAAACACATATCCGGTTTGCGATTTAGAATCGTCCGGATCAGTGTCAAAGCTTGCATCAATGTAACCATTTACGATGAGCTCTTTGTCACCTCCACAAACGAGAAACATATCCTTAGTCCTTTTCTGGTACTTCAGGATGTTCTTGACCGCTGTCCAGTGATGCACTCCTGGATTACTTTGGTACCTCCCTACTAGACTTATAGCAAGGCACACATCAGGTCTGGTACACAGCATTGCATACATGATAGAGCCTATGGTTGAAGCATAGGGAACATCTTTCATTTTCTCTCTATCTTCTGCAGTGGTCGGGCATTGAGTCTTACTCAACTTCACACCTTGTAACACAGGCGAGAACCCTTTCTTTGCTTGATCCATTTTGAACTTCTTCAAAACTTTGTCAAGGTATTCCTTTGTGAAAGTCCAATTAAGCGTCTTGATCTATCTCTATAGATCTTAATGCCCAATATATAAGCAGCTTCACCGAGGTCTTTCGTTGAAAAACTCTTATTCAAGTATCCCTTTATGCTATCCAGAAATTCTATATCATTTCCAATCAGCAATATGTCATCCACATATAATATCAGAAATGCTACAGAGCTCCCACTCACTTTCTTGTAAATATAGGCTTCTCCAAAAGTCTGTATAAAACCAAATGCTTTGATCACACTATCAAAGCATTTATTCCAACTCTGAGAGGCTTGCACCAGTCCATAAATGGATCGCTGGAGCTTGCACACTTTGTTAGCTCCCTTTGGATCGACAAAACCTTCCGGTTGCATCATATACAACTCTTCTTCCAGAAATCCATTCAAGAATGCATTTTTGACATCCATCTGCCATATTTCATAATCATAAAAGGCGGCAATTGCTAACATGATTCGGACAGACTTAAGCATCGCTACGGGTGAGAAGGTCTCATCGTAGTCAATCCCTTGAACTTGTCAAAATCCTTTCGCAACAAGTCGAGCTTTGTAGACAGTAACATTACCGTTAGCACCAGTCTTCTTCTTGAAGATCCATTTATTATCAATTGCTTGCCGATCAACGGGCAAGTCAACCAAAGTCCATACTTTGTTCTCATACATGGATCTCATCTCAGATTTCATGGCCTCAAGCCATTTTGCGGAATCTGGGATCACCATCGCTTCTTCATGTTCGTAGGTTCATCATGATCTAGTAGCATGACTTCTAGAACAGGATTACCATACCACTCTGGTGCGGATCTTACTCTGGTTGATCTACGAGGTTTAGTGTAACTTGATCTGAAGTTCCAGGATCATCATCATTAACTTCCTCACTAATTAGTGTAGGCGTCACAGAAACCGGTTTCTGTGATGAACTACTTTCCAATAAGGGAGCAGGTACAGTTACCTTATCAAGTTCTACTTTCCTCCCACTCACTTCTTTCGAGAGAAACTCCTTCTCTAGAAAGGATCCATTCTTAGCAACGAATGTCTTGCCTTCGGATCTGTGATAGAAGGTGCACCCAACAGTCTCCTTTGGGTATCCTATGAAGACACATTACTCCGATTTGGGTTCGAGCTTATCAAGTTGAAGCTTTTTCATATAAGCATCGCAGCCCCAAACTTTGAGAAACGACAACTTTGGTTTCTTGCCAAACCACAGTTCATAAGGCGTCGTCTCAACGGATTTTGATGGTGCCCTATTTAACGTGAATGCGGCCGTCTCTAAAGCATAACCCCAAAATGATAGCGGTAAATCTGTAAGAGACATCATAGATCGCACCATATCTAGTAAAGTACGATTATGACGTTCGGACACACCATTATGCTGTGGTGTTCTAGGTGGCGTGAGTTGTGAAACTATTCCGCATTGTTTCAAATGTAGACCAAACTCGTAACTCAAATATTCTCCTCCACGATCAGATCGTAGAAACTTTATTTTCTTGTTACGATGATTTTCAACTTCACTCTGAAATTGTTTGAACTTTTCAAATGTTTCAGACTTATGCTTCATTAAGTATATATACCCATATCTGCTTAAATCATTTGTGAAGGTGAGAAAATAATGATATCCGCCATGAGCCTCAACATTCATCGGACCACATACATCTGTATGTGTGATTTCCAACAAATCTGTTGCTCTCTCCATAGTACCGGAAAACATTGTTTTAGTCATCTTGCCCATGAGGCACGGTTCGCAAGTACCAAGTGATTCATAATCAAGTGGTTCCAAAAGTCCATCGGTATGGAGTTTCTTCATGCGCTTTACACCGATATGACCTAAACAGTAGTGCCACAAATAAGTTGCACTATCATTATCAACTCTGCATCTTTTGGCTTCAACATTATGAATATGTGTATCACTACTATCGAGATTCATCAAAAATAGACCACTCTTCAAGGGTGCATGACCATAAAAGATATTACTCATATAAATAGAACAACCATTATTCTATGATTTAAATGAATAACCGTCTCGCATCAAACAAGATCCAGATATAATGTTCATGCTCAACGCTGGCACCAAATAACAATTATTTAGGTCTAATACTAATCCCGAAGGTAGATGTTGATGTAGCGTGCCGACCGCGATCACATCGACTTTGGAACCATTTCCCATGCGCATCGTCACCTCGTCCTTGATAACCCACAAGTATAGGGGATCGCAACAGTTTTCGATAAGTAAGAGTGTTGAACCCAACGAGGAGCTAAAGGTAGAACAAATATTCCCTCAACTCTACGCACGCTTGACGTTCGCTTTACCTAGAACAAGTATGAAACTAGAAGTACTTTGTAGGTGTTGTTGGATAGGTTTGCAAGAAAGTAAAGAGCACGAAAATAAAACTAGGGGTTGTTAAGGTAAAGAAGCATCTAAAGTAAATATAGCGAGTGTGGAAAAGTGGTGGTAGGAGTTGCGAAATTGTCCCTTAAGCAATTGACTACTTTACTAGACCGATAGCAAGTATTATGTGGGAGAGGCCACTGCTAGCATGTCATCCCTTACTTGGAATTCTATGCACTTATGATTGGAAATATTAGCAAGCACCCGCAACTACTAATGTTCATTAAGGTAAAACCCAACCATAGCATTAAGATATATTGGTCCCCCTTCAATCCCGTATGCATCAATTTCTATGCTAGGTTGAAGCTTCTGTCACTCTTGCCCTCCAATACATAGTCCTATCAACATACAACTAACCCTAGGGTGTGATCCATGCGCGCAATCATATGATGGGCACCAAAGGACAGCAACATAACCACAAGAAATTTAAATCAATCATAGCAATTCATCAACCACCGATAGGACAACGAAAATCTACTCAGACATCATAGGATGGCAACACATCATTGGATAATAATATGAAGCATAAAGCACCATGTTCAAGTAGAGGGTACAGCGGGTTGCGGGAGAGTGGACCGCTGTAGATAGAGGGGGGAAGGTGATGGAGATGTTGGTGAAGATGGCGGAGGTGTTGGTGTAGATCGCGGTGATGATGATGGCCCACGGTGGCACTCTAGTGCCACCGGAAGCGAGGGGGAGAGAGCCCCCCTCCTTCTTCTTCCTTGACCTCCTCCCTAGATGGGAGAAGGGTTTCCCCTCTGGTCCATGCCCTCCATGGAACGGGAGGGGTGAGAGCCCCTCCGAGATTGGATCTGTCTCTCTGTCTCTCTCTGTTTCTGCGTTCCCAGATTCTTCCCTTTCACCGTTTCTTATATTCCTAGAGATCTGTAACTCCGATTGGGCTGAAATTTTAACACAATCTCTATCCGGATATTAGCTTTCTTGCGGCGAAAGAAGGGCTCCAACCGCCTTACGGGGTGGCCACGAGGGTCAGGGGCGCGCCTGACACCCTGGGGTGCGCCCCCTACCTCGTGCCCCCTCGGGCACCGTCTCGCGATGATTCCACTTCCCAAAATTCATAAATATTCCAAAACAAATCTCCGTCAGTTTTTATTCCGTTTAGACTCCGTTTGGTATGGGTTTTCTGTGAAACAAAAAACATGCAACAAACAGGAACTGGCACTGGGCACTGGATCAATATGTTAGTCCCAAAAATAGTATAAAAAGTTGCCAAAAAGTATATGAAAGTTGAATAATATTGGCATGGAACAATCAAAAATTATAGATACGACGGAGATGTATCAGCATCCCCAAGCTTAATTCCTGCTCGTCCTCGAGTAGGTAAATGATAAAAATATAATTTTTGATGTGGAATGCTACCTAGCATAATCTTGATCATGTAATCTAATCATGGCATGAATATTAAGACACGAGTGATTCAAAGAAATAATCTATCCTTTGACATAAAGACAATAATATTTCAAGCATACCAACCAAGCAATCATGTCTTATTGAAATAACATAGGCAAAGAAAGCTCATCCCTACAAAATCATATAATCTGGCTATGCTCCATCTTCACCACACAAAGCATTCACATCATGCACAACCCCGATGACAAGCCAAGCAATTGTTTCATACTTTGACGTTTCTCAAACCTTTTCAACTTTAACGCAATACATGACCGTGAGCCATGGACATAGCACTATAGCTGGAATAGAATATGATGGTGGAGAAGACAAAAAGGAGAAGATAGTCTCACATCAACTAGGCGTATCAACGGGCTATGGAGATGCCCATCAATAGATATCAATGTGACTGAGTAGGGATTGCCATGCAACGGATGCACTAGAGCTATAAGTATATGAAAGCTTAAACTGAATCTAAGTGGGTGTGCATCCAACTTGCTTACTCATGAAGACCTAGGGCATTTGAGGAAGCCCATCGTTGAAATATACAAGCCAAGTTCTATAATGAAAATTCCCACTAGTATATGAAAGTGATAACTCAAGAGACTCTCTATATGAAGAACATGGTGCTACTTTGAAGCACAAGTGTGGTAAAAGGATAGTAACATTGCCCCTTTTGCGGGCTTCTTTGCCCCCCCCCCCTTTTATTTAGGCTTCTTTGGCCTCTCTTTTTTTGGGCAATGCTCTAATAATGATGATCATCACACTTTTATTTACTTACAACTCGAGACTAGGACAAATATATGACTCTATATGAATGCCTCCGGCGGTGTACCGGGATGTGCAATGATCTAGCGTAGCAATGACATCAAAAAACGGACAAGCCATGAAAACATCATGCTAGCTATCTTACGATCATGCAAAGCAATATGACAATAAATGCTCAAGTCATGTATATGATGATGATAGAAGTTGCATGGCAATATATCTCGGAATGGCTATGGAAATGCCATAATAGGTAGGTATGGTGGCTGTTTTGAGGAAGGTATATGGTGGGTTTATGGTACCGGCGAAAGTTGCACGGTACTAGAGAGGCTAGCAATGATGGAAGGGTGAGAGTGCGTATAATCCATGGACTCAACATTAGTCATAAAGAACTCACATACTTATTGCAAAAATCTATTAGTCATCAAAACAAAGTACTACGCGCATGCTCCTAGGGGGATAGATTGGTAGGAAAAGACCATCGCTCGTCCCCGACCGCCACTCATAAGGAAGACAATCAATAAACACCTCATGCTCCGACTTCGTTACATAACGGTTCACCATACGTGCATGCTACGGGACTTGCAAACCTCAACACAAGTATTTCTCAATTTCACAATTACTCAACTAGCACGACTCTAATATCACCATCTTTATATCGCAAAGCTATTGCAAGGAATCAAACATATCATATTCAGCGATCTACAAGTTTTATGTAGGATTTTATGACTAACCATGTGAATGACCAGATCCTGTCATCTCTCTAAATAGATATAAGTGAAGCAAGAGAGTTTTAATTCTTTCTACAAAAGATATTCCCACGCTCTAACAAATATAAGTGAAGCAAAAGAGCATTCTACAAATGGCGGTTGTCTATGTAAAGAGAAATAGGCAATCCAAACTTCAAATGATATAAGTGAAGCACATGAAGCATTCTATAAAGCCATACTCAAAAGATATAAGTGAAGTGCAATGAGCATTCTATAAATGAACCAAGGACTATCTCATACCAGCATGGTTCATAAAAAAGAAAAAGAAAAACCTAAATGCAAAAGACGCTCCAAGACTTGCACATATCGCATGAACGAAACGAATCCGAAAACATACCGGTACTTGTTGAAGAAAGAGGGGATGCCTCCCCAGCATCCCCAAGCTTAGACGCTTGAGTCTCCTTGAATATTTACTTGGGGTGCCTCGGGCATCCGCAAGCTTGAGCTCTTGCCTCTCTTCCTTCTTCTCACATTGAGACCATCTCAATCATCGAACACTTCATCCACACAAAACTTCAACAGAAAACTCGGTAAGATCCGTTAGTATAATAAAGCAAATCGCTACTCTAAGTACCGTTGCAAACCAATTCATATTTTGTTTTTGCATTGTGTCTACTGTAATATAACTTTTTTTATGGCTTAATCCACTGATATAAATTGATAGTTTCATCAAAACAAGCAAACCATGCATCAAAAACAGAATCTGTCTAAAACAGAACAGTCTGTAGCAATCTGAACATTCACCAAACTTATGATACTTGAAAAATTCTACCAAAATTAGGAAAAATAAACAATTTGTATAGGCAGACAGTGCAAAAATAATCAGAACCATTTGACGCTCCAACTGAAAATGTAAAATCGCACACTACAGCCAAAGTTTCTGTCCTGCACCGTACAAACCATCAAGCAAATGTAAACATCCTAAAGGCAAACCTTGGCGCATTATTTTTATAATACAATGGAGTTGTACAAGGGAATAATTATTTTTGTTGAAAAGTTTCTGTAATCAAGATTCACAAAGTTGCCATGAGCATGAACAAAGTTCAAGGAGCTCTCCCACTTCAACAATGCTTGTCTTTCTCACTTTCACTTTCCTTTTTGAAAAAGTTTTGGGCTCCCCTCTTTATTTTTGTTGTTTTTAAACTATATGAAAGCACTCAACAGAAACAAATGAATCTCTAAAACATCCGGGTTGTCTCCCTGGCAGCGCTTTCTTTAAAGCCATTAAGCTAGGCATATAGTGCTCAAGTAGTGAATCCACCCGGATCCCAAGGTATATCAAAGCCAATTTTAATTAACAATGATTTTTAATTTATTAGTGAGCACAAAGCAACATATATCAAGCAATGACGAAGTCTAACTCTCTTCCTATGCATCGGCATGTCATAAAAGAACAATTCATGCACACCTAGTAAAGGCCAATGCATAGTATAAACAGTTTCTTGCAATTCTATCATATTGGAAACATAGAGAGGTGGAGATATAGTTCCTCTCTCATAATAATTGCAAGTAGGAGCAGCAAGCACATGCATATTATATTCATCAACACCATCATGTGCAACGGTAAAAGGCAACCCATCAATATATTCCTTAATAAGAGCAAACTTCTCCGATATAGTGTAGTCGGGAGAATTCAAAAAGATAATAGGACTATCATGCGTGGGTGCAATAGCAAAAATTTCATGTTTAACATAAGGAACTATAGCAAGTTCATCTCCATAAGCATAATTCATATTGGCATCTTGGCCACAAGCATAGCAAGCATCATCAAAAAGGGATATTTCAAGAGAATCAACGGGATCATAACAATCATCATAGTAGTCATCCTTCGGTAAGCACGAAGGGAAATTAAACAATGTATGAGTTGAAGAGTTACTCTTATTAGAAGGTGGGCACGGGTAGCTAATCCTCTCTTCCTACTTTTGTTCTTCGCTCTCCTCCTCATCTTTTTCATCCAATGAGCTCATAGTTTCATCAATTTCTTCTTCCATAGACCCCTGCAAAATATTAGTCTCTTCTTGGACAGCGGAGTATTCCTCAATATATGGTTTAAATAAGCATTAGAAGCATAATTATCAACGCAATATTTAAGTATGGCAAAATTTTCAGATTGGTAAAGAGTAGCATCATACTTTTCAATCATAGAAGCAGTTTCATAAGCAGCCTTAAAAGCAACAAATTCTTCAATTTGTTGAACATCATAGTAACTATAAACACCCTTAGCATACGAAGATATGATTCCATTATCAATAAACTCGCATTGGTAGGGAAGGTATTTCTTAGGGTTTTCAGAACAGCAAGTAAAATCATATATATAACATAAATTCCAAGCATAGCATTGCAAATGATGAATTTGATCCAATAAAAGTTTCCCTTTTTCAGATATTCGGTGTCGCACATAACAAGCATGCTCATCTAAAGATTTTCCCTCAACCAAACTAGTTGGGGTTTCAGCACGAGCACATAGGGATCGAAGATGATCCAAGTAATAAGCTTCAGCAGTGTGATAGATTTTGAGTGGTTCGTCAACCATTGGTTCAGTAAGTACAACTAATTTTTTTGGTATTTTGCGTTTCCTGCCCATAACTAAAGATAGGAAACAACTAAGAACAGCAAATAAAAATTACTTAGTGATAAAGCAAACAAGCACACACGAGAATATTCACCCCACGCTATTGCTCCCCGGCAACGGCGCCAGAAAAAGGTCTTGATAACCCACAAGTATAGGGGATCGCAACAGTTTTCGATGAGTAAGAGTGTCG
Source organism: Triticum aestivum (assembly GCF_018294505.1). Classification (NCBI taxonomy): domain Eukaryota; kingdom Viridiplantae; phylum Streptophyta; class Magnoliopsida; order Poales; family Poaceae; genus Triticum; species Triticum aestivum. The sequence continues at coordinate 24,430,072 of NC_057809.1, forward strand.
AACCCAACGAGGAGCTAAAGGTAGAATAAATATTCCCTCAAGTTCTATCAACCATCGATACAACTCTACGCAAGCTTGACGTTCGCTTTACCTAGAACAAGTATGAAACTAGAAGTACTTTGTAGGTGTTGTTGGATAGGTTTGCAAGAAATTAAAGAGCACGAAAATAAAACTAGGGGCTATTAAGGTAAAGAAGCAACTAAAGTAAATATAGCGAGAGTGGAAAAGTGGTGGTAGGAGTTGCGAAATTGTCCCTTAAGCAATTGACTACTTTACTAGACCGATAGCAAGTATTATGTGGGAGAGGCCACTGCTAGCATGTCATCCCTTACATGGAATTCTATGCACTTATGATTGGAACTATTAGTAAGCATCCGCAACTACTAATGTTAATTAAGGTAAAACCCAACCATAGCATTAAGATATATTGGTCCCCCTTCAATCCCGTATGCATCAATTTCTATGCTAGGTTGAAGCTTCTGTCACTCTTGCCCTCCAATACATAGTCCTATCAACATACAACTAACCCTAGGGTGTGATCCACGCGCGCAATCATATGATGGGCACCAAAGGACAACAACATAACCACAAGCAATTTAAATCAATCATAGCAATTCATCAACCACCGATAGGACAACGAAAATCTACTCAGACATCATAGGATGGCAACACATCATTGGATAATAATATGAAGCATAAAGCACCATGTTCAAGTAGAGGGTACAGCGGGTTGCGGGAGAGTGGAACGCAGTAGATAGAGGGGGGTAGGTGATGGAGATGTTGGTGAAGATGGTGGAGGTGTTGGTGTAGATCGCGGTGATGATGATGGCCCCCGGTGGCACTCCGGTGCCACCAGAAGCGAGGGGGAGAGAGCCCCCCCTCCTTCTTCTTCTTCCTTGACCTCCTCCCTAGACGGGAGAAGGGTTTCCCCTCTGGTCCATGGCCTCCATGGCACGGGAGGGGCGAGAGCCCCTCCGAGATTGGATCTGTCTCTCTCTCTCTCTCTGTTTCTGCGTTCCCATATTCTTCCCTTTCACCGTTTCTTATATTCCTAGAGATCCGTAACTTCGATTGGGCTGAAATTTTAACACGATCTCTATTCGGATATTAGCTTTCTTGCGGCGAAAGAAGGGGTCCAACTGCCTTATGGGCTGGCCATGAGGGTCAGGGGCGCGCCTGACACCCTGGGGGGCGCCCCCCTACCTCGTGCCCCCTCGGGCACCGTCTCGCGATGATTCCACTTCCCAAAATTCATAAATATTCCAAAATAAATCTCCGTCAGTTTTTATTCCGTTTGGACTCCGTTTGGTATGGGTTTTCTGCGAAACAAAAAACATGCAACAAACAGGAACTGGCACTGGGCACTGGATCAATATGTTAGTCCAAAAATAGTATAAAAAGTTGCCAAAAAGTATATGAAAGTTGAATAATATTGGCATGGAACAATCAAAAATTATAGATACGACGGAGACGTATCAGTCCTTTGCCAGTGTTCGCTTAATCCGTAGTCCCTGTTTCGAGTTGCAAATATTAGCAACAGAACCAGTATCAAATACCCAGGTGCTACTGCGAGCTCTAGTAAGGTACACATCAATAACATGTATATCACATATACCTTTGTTCACCTTGCCATCCTTCTTATCCCCCAAATACTTGGGGCAGTTCCGCTTCCAGTGACCAGTCTGCTTGCAGTAGAAGCACTCAGTCTCAGGCTTAGGTCCAGACTTGGGCTTCTTCTCCTGAGCAGCAACTTGCTTGCTGTTCTTCTTGAAGTTCCCCTTCTTCTTCCCTTTACCCTTTTTCTTGAAACTGGTGGTCTTATTGACCATCAACACATGATGCCCCTTCTTGATTTCTACCTCCGCGGCTTTTAGCATTGCGAAGAGCTCGGGAATTGTCTTATTCATCCCTTTCATATTATAGTTCATCACGAAGCTTTTGTAGCTTGGTGGCACTGATTGAAGAACTCTGTCAATGACACTACACTACTAGGGAAAAGGCTAGCATCAGCGCAGGTTTTAGGTGTATCAGTAGTGCGCGGACCGGCGCTACTAATAAGGCGCTACAGCTAACACATAGCATTAGCGCGTGCTCACCAGCGCTACTGCTACACAAGTGTAGCAGCAGCGCGCTTAGTGGAAGCTCGCTACTGCTAATAGCTATAGCGCGCTTCTTCCGTGCGCGCTACTGCTACTACCGTGCTGCTGCTAACTTTTCTCCACTCGCTACTGCTAATTTTAGTAGTTTTTTTTGGCATATTTGTTTTGTATTTGAACAGGCTTTATAGAAGAATCTTTAGCACATACAAATGTCATCATGATACACATACAAATGCCTGCGAGACCACAGATGTAATCATAGCATATACATACAAATAGTCTCATCATAATCATCATCCAACACAAAGTGGTCTCTCGTCATCATCTCGAAAATAACGATACAAGTCTCGATTACTTGCAAATACATCGTCATCCATCTAAACAATGATATACGCGAGAAGAGCTATCACTTTGAGTACATGAGTTCGTATCCCTCTCTCGCATTAGCGTGAACCTAAACTAACTACTGCCTGTCGCTCGGAAACCGGAAACCGGTACACCTGGGCCTGACACTCCGGCCACTTGTCGTATATATACTCCTGGCGTAGCACTTCTTCGCCATCTATGATCTATGCACCTGCATCGTCACATGAGTTGATGATATGCAACATATATAGTTGAGCAACAGAAAGAGACAGACTTGGCAAAAATAGAAACAACATATTATAAGCATAAATAACAAAGTTCATCATACCCCAAAATGCCCTAACTAGAGTGATTTTCGCTAGTCGGGGAGGAGGATGGTTTAATTACATCACAAATAAAGTTTCACCGTGCATAACTCAAAGTTTTGTCATACAGAAAGTATGGACTAAATGGACACATTGTCATATATCGACAATCACTCCAACATGTCGTTCCATCCATCCAAGTCAGGGAGATAGTCCTTGAGCTTAGTGAAAGGCTTCATGTCGAGACGCTGAGAGGCTATCCATGTTCGGACGTCTTCCCGCGACATTTGTCCTTCTCCGTAGAACATCCCTGTTTTTCTGACAACCTCCTTCATGATGATTTGGGCAAGTTCGCGGTGGATGTTATAAAACTCAGCTCGAAGTCGATGATCCTCAATATCTCCTATGTCCTTTGCCCATTGGAGAATATGGGCATCACCGGATTTAGGTGACATGCGAAGGTTCTGGTGATCCCGTCTGTACTCCAGCATGTGGTGTAGGACATAGAATCCATCATTAAGAGAATCGTTCGGTTGCTGGATGCAGCTAAAGTCGGTCTTATGGCTGAAGGCGGCCCTGCCGCCCCTTGTCTTCTTGTCCCTGACCTCTCCACCCCTTGCTTGGTAGTAAAACATAGCACTGTCGAGAACATCCTTGATGTGGGTGTAATCCTTTTTGTGAATGTTCTTCGACAAGTCCAAGTAAAGAGCGTGGGAGAATCGGGGGTAGAGGATGATGAGGACGGCATGCCCGCCGCTGCGCAAAATAAGTACACCTCAAATTAATTAGCCTCCATTGTGCAAATGAAAGATTGAAATCGAAGGAACAATAGCAGCGCGGATGACTTACACGGGATGATAAGGCATGAGAATCGCCTCCTTGTCATTATTGGCGAGCATGAAAGTGACGATGTAATCCCTCGCGTATTCACGGTGCTTTGCGCAGACTCCCAAGAAGCCCTCGTGCATGTAGTACGGGTCAGCGACATGGATATTAGATATCTGCTCAACCCCGATGATGTAGTTCATGTGCAAGGCATAAAGGCGGACAAACGTAAAATCCTACTTCTTCACGTGAAACATGTCAAATATGTAATCGAATCGGAGGAAGAACTTATCCGCGGGGAAGCTGTCGACGTACGACATTTGCCGCGGAACGTTAACCACGTAGAGTGGGTATCCTGGATCTTTCGAGGCGATGAGGCCTTTCTCTACCCGCAGCACATCGTCATGAAGTCTCCTTAGATCGCCGAATCTGGCACGTAGCGCTGTTGCGGGTAGGATTGGTTGACCAGGGATATGCCATTTATCCGCATTGGGGATATCTATACGGTCCAGAAGCCGAGGCTGCTGAGGTGGCTAGATCATAGAATCAGCTTTTTTACCTTTCCTCGCTCTCTTCCTAGACTTCTTTACTATCGGAAGGTCGTCCATAATACATTGAGACGGCAATTCAGGCACCGACTCATGAAGCTCAAACCCTGAGGAGGCGCCAGTATAGACATACTATTCAGCGCCATCGTCGTCCTCATCCTCATCCATGGCGATGTCATCAGCGACTAATGGAGCATCCTCCTTACCCCGTCCGCTATCACCCAACCCGACACCCGACGCTAATTGGGTAGGTGGGGTGTTGATGTTCATACCTTGCTGAGGCTGCGTGCTCGTGGGTGTGCTCCCAGCCGCCTCCAAACGAAGCAGACTCTTTGGCCACAACAGCACCCACCCATTGCAACAATCACCAAGCCGCCGCGGTGTCTTGTTGTCATCCCCCGCTAGTATTGGAGGAGGCAAATTCTCGTGGCCCGGTTTGACACTGGCCACGGAAACCTTGAAGACGTTCGGGGGGATCGGCCGGCTGTGGAACAATGGTTCCTTCGGCTTCATTATCGTCGCCTTCCCCACGTCCACCTTCTGGTCACCGATGGTGTACAATATGGTGCACGGGGTTTCGTCGGCCTGCAAAGAAAAGTATGCGACGTGAGACATCCGAAAGGCAACGAAAACGGGAGATTATACATTTATATTGAAGGGGGGCGGTGTGACAGATACCATGAGGGCGTCGAGCTCAGCCAAAGATGAAACACCACCGAGCCCGTCCGGTGCGGGAGCTGGTGCGGGAGCAGGTGCGGGAGCCAGTGCGGGAGCAGGTGCTGGTGCAACGCTAGTCGAGCTGCTCCCCAAGAAGTCGGCAAGGGGAAAGTCCTCTGCATTTTTTCTGGATTTTGCCTTGTCCAAGTGATAACGCCCGTCACCAAGGAAGTAGACAAATCTGCAACCACCTGTTTTGCGGCAGCTACCGCTGTTGCGACTGTTTGAGATGATTTCTTCTCAACCGCAATCTCAACCTTCTTGTCGATGTTTTCTTTAGTTAACCTCCGTCTTTCCTTTCTCTCCGCCATGGTCTCATGGTAGTACTTCTTCCACGTGGCGCCGTCTCCGACACCGTGCACGTGTCCATACGACGGTCGAGTATCCACCGATTGTCGTTTCAATATGTTCAACGCCCGGTTGAATGGAGTGTCCCACTTGGGCCTCGCCAATGCCTCAGACGGCGAGTTGCTTTCGTCCGCAATCTGGTGTGGCTCTCTCTGCAAAAGGCACAAGGATCGTTTACAAATATGACTAAGGTGTGCAGTCGAATTGATCCGAAACTAAAATTACCAGTAGTCTCATGAACTCCGTAATGACCGGTGTTGTCTCGTAAACCTTGTTCACTGGGTCCCAACGGTGCCGGGCCCTGAGGACGTCACGCTCCTGCGGGACAGTGAAATCCGCCAAGGGGTCTGGGATGCCAAGACTCGCGGCTTCCGCGTCCTCCTTGGCCCATTTGGACCTCTTTCCGCCGTAACCACGGCTTCCGAGGTGGTGGCTCCCGATGTTCCTCTCTTGAAGCCCCTTCATGTACTGAGACTTTTTTTGGCAGCTTCGGCCTCGCAAGCCTCCTTGAATATTTGAAACTTCTCTTCCATGATTGTCGGATTATCCTTTACAATCTCGGAGTAGGGTTCCTTCTTGTCGATGATCTTTGCTTTCACTTGATTTTTCCAGGCGGCCAATGCGTTGCTAAACTTGGTCATGGCGTGTTTGTTTATCTTCTTCATTGCCGGGTCCTCATCTTGATCTTCATAATCCTTCTCATTCCGGCCCGGGAACAAGAATATCTGGTGAAACTTCTTTAGGAGGGAGCTCCTCATATTTTCTATCTTCGGTGGTTTCTCATTGTTGATGGTGGCGGTTGTCCGTACGATGCAGCCTATTTGATTGTCGTAGCATCGACGCGCTTCCTCGGGCGCCTTTGGCTCAAAATTGCCGTCGTACACCCCCGTGACCACCAGTCTAGTAGTCTTGAGTTTGTTAGGAAGCCGTTGCCTCTTTGCTTTCTGTTCTACACCGGCTCCGCTCCCCGAGGCAGCGCCGGTCTCAGTCTCAGCGCCGGTCTCGATGCCGGTCTGAGTCTCAGCGCTGGTCTCAGTCTCAGCACCGGTCTCATTCTCAGCACCGGTCTCGATGCCGGTCTGAGTCTCAGCGCCGGTCTCAGTCTTAGCATCGGTCTACGTGTCGGTCTCAGTCCGCGATGCCAGCGGTTGATCATCGACAAGGCTAAAAAATTCGTCTGCCGCCCAGTAGACATCATCGCAATCACCAGAACCCTGTCCTTCATCGTTGCTAGCCATGTTTCCTACGATTAAATCTAGTAAATTAATTCTAGACCTAATAAAATGAATAATGACATACAAAAGGCCTATGTTTTGTAGGAACGTTGACTCCTTCCTAGTGCGGCAAATCCAGGGCACTCGACATGTCCTAGTTTGTAGCACAAGTCATGCCGAAATTCACGGAAAATTTTGGCATGACCTTTGCTAAAAAGTGGACAAATCGAGAACCTAAAATTTGCCAGAACGGAAATGAATCAATATTCCGGCAAAACATATATAGGCCACTCAGCTTCATTCAAACAACAAAGCCACTTGGGCACAAACAACATGACCACTTCAACGAAAAGATATAATCAACAATAAAAGTCTAGGAATGAATCATCTTTAAAATAAAACTTGACTAAATAACCTAGATAATTAACCTAATTAAACTAGTTAACCTGACTAGTTCTCTGTCAAAGCCCTAACTAAATTTTTGCACTAACCTAGGTAATTAACCTAATTAAACTAGTTAACCTAACTACTTCTCTGTCAGAGCCCTAACTAAATTTTTGCCCTAACCTAGATAATTAACATAATTAAACTAGCTAACCTATGCATGAGAGAGAGAGAGGAGGGGTGGGGGCTTACAGAGGATGGCTCCGGTGGTGGCGAGGGAGGCAGTGGTGGCGAGGGAGGCAGGGGCGTCTCCGGTGACGGCGAGGGAGGATCCGGTGGCGTCGACGGCGGCTCCGGTGGCGTTGGAGGTCGTGCGGCTCCGTGGCGTTGGGGGCGGCTCCGGTGGCGTCGACGGCGCACGGCTCTGGTGGCTCCAGGGGCGTCGATGTCGGCATGAGACGGCGGCGAAGTGGGGCGACGGCGAATCGGGGAGACGGCGGCGGGGTGGGTCGAGAGATTTGGGGGGCAAGTGGTGGCCGGGAGGGGAAACGGTTTTTTGGTTAAGTCAAAACTAGCGGTAGCGCGTTTCGCAAAACGCGCTATAGCTAAGGTAGCTATAGCGCTTTTTCCAAAACACGCTACTGCTATACATATGTAATTTTCTCTCTTTTTATTTCCTTTTATGTTTCTATAGCGGGGGTCCTAGAAACGCGCTGCAGCTGCGTTAGCTATAGCGCCTCTTACTAACACACGCTACAGCTAAGCCTTTCTCTATTTTTTGCTTTTTCATTTATTTTGCTTTACATTTTATTTTTATTTTCTTTCTCCTTTTTCTGTTTCTTTCATTTTCATTTACTTTTCTATTTGTTTTTCATTTTATTTTATTTCCATTAGCAGTAGCGCTGTTATAGGGAAACGCGCTGCTACTCATGCCCTAGTGGTAGCGCGCTTCCTGCAAGGCCGCTACTGCTATGCGTAGCCCATCGTTCCAGCAATGGGAATATTAGTAGTAGCGCTTTTACGGGCACACGCGCTACTGCTAGGATCGTATCTGCAGCACGGTTTATTCTGAACCGCTACTGCTATCTAGCACTAGCGCCCTTTTTTAACCCGCGCCGTTGCTAAATTTCTGTGTATAAGGTTTTCCCTAGTAGTGCTATCAACCGGAAGATTAACTCCCAGCTGAGTCAAGTGATTACGGTACCCAGACATTCTGAGTATATGCTCACTGACAGAACTATTCTCCTCCAACTTGCAGCTGTAGAACTTATTGGAGACTTCATATCTCTCAATCCGGGCATTTGCATGAAATATTAACTTCAACTCCTGGAACATCTCATATGCTCCATGACGTTCAAAACGTCGTTGAAGTCCCGGTTCTAAGCCGTGAAGCATGGCACACTGAACTATCGAGTAGTCATCAACACGCGACTGCCAGGCATTCACAATGTCTGCAGTTGCTGGCAGAGGTGGTACACCCAGCGGTGTTTCCAGGACGTAACTCTTCTGTGCAGCAATGAGGATAATCCTCAAATTACAGACCCAGTCCGTGTAATTGCTACCATCATCTTTCAACTTTGCTTTCTCAAGGAACGCATTAAAATTCAACGGAACAACAGCACGGGCCATCTATCTACAATCAAACATAGACAAGCAAGATACTATCAGGTACTAAGTTCATGATAAATTTAAGTTCAATTAATCATATTACTTAAGAACTCCCACTTAGAAAGACATCCCTCTAATCCTCTAAGTGATCACGTGATCCAAATCAACTAAACCATAACCGATCATCACGTGAAATGGAGTAGCTTTCAATGGTGAACATCACTATGCTGATCATATCTACTATATGATTCACGCTCGACTTTCGGTCTCAGTGTTCCGAGGCCATATCTGCATATGCTAGGCTCGTCAAGTTTAACCTGAGTATTCTGCGTGTGCAAAACTGGCTTGCACCCGTTGTAGATGGACGTAGAGCTTATCACACCCGATCATCACGTGGTGTCTGGGCACGACGAACTTTGGCAATGGTGCATACTCAGGGAGAACACTTTTATCTTGAAATTTAGTGAGAGATCATCTTATAATGCTACCGTCAATCAAAGCAAGATAAGATGCATAAAAGATAAACATCACATGCAATCAATATAAGTGATATGATATGGCCATCATCATCTTGTGCTTGTGATCTCCATCTTCGAAGCACCGTCATGATCACCATCGTCACCGGCGCGACACCTTGATATCCATCTTAGCATCGTTGTCGTCTCGCCAATCTTATGCTTCTATGACTATCGCTATCGCTTAGTGATAAAGTAAAGCATTACAGGGCGATTGCATTGCATACAATAAAGCGACAACCATATGGCTCCTGCCAGTTGCCGATAACTTGGTTACAAAACATGATCATCTCATACAATAAAATTTAGCATCATGTCTTGACCATATCACATCACAACATGCCCTGCAAAAACAAGTTATACGTCCTCTACTTTGTTGTTGCAAGTTTTACGTGGCTGCTACGGACTTAGCAAGAACCGTTCTTACCTACGCATCAAAACCACAACGATAGTTTGTCAAGTTGGTGTTGTTTTAACCTTCGCAAGGACCGGGCGTAGCCACACTCGGTTCAACTAAATTTGGAGAAACTGACACCCGCCAGCCACCTATGTGCTAAGCACGTCGGTAGAACCAGTCTCGCGAAAGCGTACGCGTAATGTCGGTCCGGGCCGCTTCATCCAACAATACCGCCGAACCAAAGTATGACATGCTGGTAAGCAGTATGACTTATATCGCCCACAACTCACTTGTGTTCTACTCATGCATATAACATCAACGCATAAAACCTGGCGAGGATGCCACTGTTGGGGAACGTAGTAATTTCAAAAAAAATCCTACGCACACGCAAGATCATGGTGATGCATAGCAACAAGAGGGGAGAGTGTTGTCCACGTACCGTCGTAGACCGAAAGAGGAAGCGTTGGCACAACGCGGTTGATGTAGTCGTACGTCTTCACGATCCGACCGATCAAGTACCGAACGTACGGCACCTCCGAGTTCAGCACACCTTTAGCCTAATGACGTCCCTCGAACTCCGATCCAGCCGAGTGTTGAGGGAGAGTTTCGTCAGCACGACGGCGTGGTGACGATGTTGATGTTCTACCGACGCAGGGCTTCGCCTAAGCACCGCTACAGTATTATTGAGGTGGACTATGGTGGAGAGGGACATCGCACACGGCTAAGAGATCAATGATCAATTGTTGTGTCTATGGGGTGCCCCCTGCCCCCGTATATAAAGGAGCAAGGGGGTGCGGCCGGCCATAGGAGGAGGCACTCCGGAGGAGTCCTACTCCCACCGGGAGTAGGACTCCCCTCCTTTTTCCTAGTTGGATTAGGACTTGGGGGGAAGGAGGAGAGAGGGGAAAGGAAAGGGGGGGCGCCCTCCCCCCCCTCCTTGTCCAATTCGGACTTGGGGGGGAAGGGGCGCGCGGCTGCCCCTTGGCCGCCTCTCCTCTTCCTCCACTTGGGCCCATAAGGCCCAATAACCTCCGGGGGGTTCCGGTAACCCCTCCGGTACTTCGGTAAAATCACTATTTCACCCGGAACACTTCCGGATATCCAAACATAGGCTTCCAATATATCAATCTTCATGTCGCAACCATTTCGAGACTCCTCGTCATGTCCGTGATCACATCCGGGACTCCAAACAACCTTCGGTACATCAAAACACATAAACTCATAATAAAACTGTCATCGTAACGTTAAGCGTGCGGAACCTACGGGTTCGAGAACTATGTAGACATGACCAAGACACGTCTTCGTTCAATAACCAATAGCGGAACCTGGATGCTCATATTGGCTCCTACATATTCTACGAGGATCTTTATCAGTCAGACCGCATAACAACGTACGTTGTTCTCTTTGTCATCGGTATGTTACTTGCCCGAGATTCGATCGTCGGTATCTCAATACCTAGTTCAATCTCGTTACCGGCAAGTCTCTTTACTCGTTCTGTAATACATCATCCCGCAACTAACTCATTAGTTGCAATGCTTGCAAGGCTGAAGTGATGTGCATTACCGGGAGGGCCCAGAGATACCTCTCTGACAATCGGAGTGACAAATCCTAATCTCGAAATACGCCAACCCAGCAAGTACCTTCGGAAACACCTGTAGAGCACATTTATAATCACCCAGTTACATTGTGACGTTTGGTAGCACACAAAGTGTTCCTCCGGTAAACGGGAGTTGCATAATCTCATAGTCATAGGACCATGTATAAGTCATGAAGAAAGCAATAGCAACATACTAAACGATCGTGTGCTAAGCTAACGGAATGGGTCGTGTCAATCACATCATTTTCCTAATGATGTGATCTCGTTAATCAAATGACAACTCATGTCTATGGTTAGGAAACATAACCATCTTCGATTAACGAGCTAGTCAAATAGAGGCATACTAGTGACACTCTGTTTGTCTATGTATTCGCACATGTATTATGTTTCCGGTTAATACAATTCTAGCATGAATAATAAACATTTATCATGATATAAGGAAATAAATAATAACTTTATTATTGCCTCTAGGGCATATTTCCTTCACGTCCATCACGTGTGGGCTGGCACCCCGCCGCCCCCATTCGTGCGCGACGAGGACCAAGGGGAGCAGGCCCCCTACCATGCGGGGCTGGCGGCTGCCATGCAAGAAAGCAAAGAGTACGAGCGGCGCAAGGCGGCGGCGGAGGAGGAGGCGGCGTACCAGGCGCGCCTTGTCGGACGCCATCGCACTCTCCGCTTCTGGCAACTGCGTCGTGCCGTCGTTGATGCTGTCGTCCCCCGTCAATCCCGAGCTGGTGCCATCACCGGATCTGCTGACGCCCCAACGGTACACTTGAAAGGAGAGGTGCGCGAGTGGGTCAGCGCGCCACCCATCTGGTTTGGGGCGACGACGACGCAAGAGAAGATCTACGTCGAGCAGTGGCGAAAGCGCTGGCTGATGGATGAGCATTGCGAGGGCGAGCGCCCTGAGCAGTGGGAACGTGACACGGGGGAGAAGCAACGTGAGGCGGAGGAGGAGGAGGCGTCGGGCCCGCGCAGCCCAGCCAGCGGCGGTCACGCCTGCGCTGCAGGACGTCGCCACAGCCTGCAAGACGGCGTTCCCCTGGGCTGGCCCGGCGCCGAAGCTCGTCAACCTCACCTGCCCCAACACTGACGACGAGGACTCCTAAGGCAGTGCGCCTCTTCCTCGTTTTTAGTTTTATTAAATGTTTTTAATTAATGTAAAATGTGGATGCATGGACTCTCGCCAGCATTTATGTTTAATTACGTTTTTTATTTCAAAATATTTGTGTTATTGACTTTTTCATCGGCGACCTAAAAAATGTGTCGTGCCAGCATTAGACACAAGCGCCGGTCCCAAAGCAAAAGCGGATATGAATGTCCGCTGGGCCGACTCAAACGAACAAAATGCGGACAAATGGTGCCTCCGTTTCGATCGCCCGGTTGGAGTTGCTCTTACTCTTTATACCAGGTTCCGAACAACGCACCCACACCAAACTAATCTTCTACTTTCTTAAGCAAGAGTTGTCCTAATCTTATCCGTCAAGAAGTTAAAGATATAATAGAAGTTCTCAATGAATTTTCAATTGAAAAGTACATAGTCATGCCTTCTAACATCGATGCTTCTATGAACGGCCCTTCAAATAACTGAAAGGTACCATTGCGAAAAAGAAGAGTGTCTTCCTGATAGATCACTGCTGCTGCCGCATGAGTGTCGACGCCGCCATGGCCTCCTTTCCTCCGCCTCCAAGTGCCAATGCGGCCCCCGCTGCTTCCATCGCTGGCCGCCGTTGTTGTCGGGCAAGTCTATGGCAATCGTCGATCAAGATCGGCCCCCTGCCGTCTCCCGCCACATATCTTCGACCGCGCCGAAGAAGCCTCATGCTCTGAGGAAGGCGAAGAGCGATGTTGTATCGGCCAGCTCCCCCTTCATGTTGTCATCGTCTTTGCCGCAAATATGTACGGTGACGTACACAAACATGCCATCGCCCTACACAAACGAGGATGATTACTTGGTCGAACGCCAACAATATCTACGATGATGATTTGATAGGTAAATATATTGTGTACTTCACACAATCATTGTACACGTGATTTGTTATAGTGCTTATTTGTTCAAAATTACGATATTGTAGTCATCATTTATATATGGAGTTGATGAGCAATGCGGTAGGCATGGATGACATGTCTTTCTCCACTTCACTGAACTTATTGAGTTCAGTACCAAATAGCAGTCACTGAGGGTGACAAAGAATTGAGTTCAGTACCAAAGAAGAGACAAAGAATTGAGTTCAGTACCAAAGAAGAGACAAAGCAACTTCAACAACGATGAGGACAAAGCATTGGTCCTCGCGTGGGAGAGTGTTAGTCTTGATCCAATAGCAGTCACTGATGAAAGCATGAGAACCTACTGGAAGCACATTTCAAATCATTATGATCAGAATGTCACTAGCCCAATCCCAATATCATTAAATTCATTCCAGGGTCGATGGGGCTTCATTCAGGAATATTGCAGTCATTGCACAGGTTGTGTTAGTAATGTTCATCGTGCGAAACCAAGTGGAATGACAAAGGACATGTTGGTGAGTATTTTCTGTGCATATTATTCTTTGAATTGTTTATCCAAAATTCTAATATGACATTGCTAACTTCTCAGATGAGATAGTTAAACGGCATGTACAAGCAGAGGGATCCCAAAAATAGGTCCTTTTTGGTTTACCACTGTTGGGCGTTGCTGAAGAGCAATGAGGAGTGAAAAAATAGGAAGACTGTGCAGCTAAATCCAAGAAGGATAAATAAAATTCACAAGATAGCGATGATGATGATGATCTGGAAGAAGTGGCAGATACTCCTACTACTCCCGTCATCCAAGCAAAAAGGCCACCTGGAAGGAGAGAAGAGAAAAATAAACGAAAGAATGAAGACGATGCAGGTGTGTTCAAGTGTATTGTGGAAGATATATGGATAGACGGGTAGAGGAGGAAGTGGTGGCGTACTTTTACATGCTAAAGGCTGGACTATAGTATACATTATTTTTTATCGCCATATCGCATGCTAGTTCATCGGGCTGCCATGTTTCACACTCCTCCGTCGTACTAGTATTCAAGTGGAAAACTAGAGTATGCTGCACGGTTCTTTGCTCCTACTTAGGTCATCGACAACAATTATATTTCCTTTCGCCCACATGTGAGACAGTCAGCATCCTTTCGCCGAAATTGGAGAAGGCATGAGGTGGGACAGAGCTGAAGGTAATGGAGGAGCACAAAGTGACAATCGAAGAAGAGAAACTGAGAGCCTTTCAAGAGGAAGTGCAGACAAAAAAGATGGAGCAAGAGTACAAGATCATGTTGCGGGCTTGACCCAGAAGCGATGCAATATCTACAGATCATGAACTCACAAATTTTAGCATCAAAGCTGGATGTGGACAGGGTTTTGGGACTAGCAACGGTGGTGGAAGTCAATCGTGATGATCTACAAGTGATCTTCATATTTATCATTTTCTTTTGTTTATGTCCTTTTCATGAACCATATATCGTATGTTTCATCTTCATGTTTGAACCATTTGATTAAGCCTACTTCGGATTTATTATGTTTGAATTATTATCAACTCTACGCGAGTTTGATCTTTTTTCGCACATACGCAGAGGATGCGTATCTTTGCATTGATAGGAGAAGAGTTTTACAACATGGGGTTACAAGAGCTCACTAAGTCATGTACGCAAGAAGGCACGGAAGTGAACTAGGAGCAGAACATACATGGGGTGCTCAGCCCCACGAGCCTACAAAGCTATCCCTCGGGATTGATGTTGTGCAGTCCGGTCTACCATTGTTTTAGTTACTACAATGATATTTAGGCATATGCGTGTGTAATTTGCATTTTTGTTTAATAAAAAATAGAAGAATGAAATAAGTTTACAGAATCTGACAAAAGTAGCTCTCAGAAAACTTGCACTGATATTTATTTACAAACATCTCGTAAAACCAGTTTTATACTCTCTTTGTTTCTAAATATAACAATTTTTAGAGATTTCAATACGGACTACATACAAATGTATATATATATTTTTTAGAGTGTAGATTCACTTATTTTGCTTCGTATATAGTTCATATTGAAATCTTTGAAAGGACTTATAGTTAGGAACGGAGGGAGTAGAAGGTTTTTTAAGAGAGGCGTTGGAGTTGCTCTAACTTACGTGCACATGAAATCAATTTATATATCTATACCCCTAATAATAAAGGGGCTATTGCTTCTGGCGGTACGTCACCAAAATCGCACTCAAATTTGCAAAATATTATCCCCCAGTGTCACCTATAAGTGAAAATAAAACATTTCACACAGCGGAATCCCTGCCCGGCCCATGTAATAGGAACAGTCTATACTGCACTCTGTGCGCTAGGAGAAGACACAACACGCTGTTTGGGCCGGCCCATGTCTCGGCAGCCTACTTTTTAAATTTCGTTTTGCTTTTCCATCTTCGCTTTTATTACATTAAATAATTTGGGAATTCAAAAAAAGTTTCAAAAATTAAGAAAATGAGAATTTTGAGATAAAATTTTAGCAATTCGTAAATTTTTGTGGATTCAAAAAATGTTCGCATAATCAAAAAATGTTCGCCATTTTGCAAACAAATGTTCGGAAATCAAAAAATGTTCATGATTTTTTTAAATGTATTAAAAATGTTAATGAAATCAAATAAACTTTGGTCAAGTCAAAAAATATTCATGACTTGAAAATGTCCTAAAAATTCGAAAAACTATTCGTAACTTGCAAAATAGTTTGTTGATTCATAAAATGTTTGCTGATTCAAAATATGATCATGCATTTAAAAAAACATCAAATCAAAAAATTTGTGAATTTCAAAATTATTTCCACCAATTTCTAAAAAAAATGTCCATTAATTCTTGTCGGGACCCCGATTTCAAATCACATCGATCTAGCCGGTAACACCTCATATCACTTTGCGGCCTCATACACGGTATCCCCGCCATGGGTGTCGCCTTACCCTGGCCCGGGACCGTTTGCGCCTTTTGGCTCGCGTATATGATTGTGTCGCTAGCATCCATATGACAGAGAAACCCGGGCCGACATGGCTAGTCGTGAACCCAAAGCGGCACTAATCTATGGGAATAGGCATACATGATTCACATCGAGCGTATCGGTCAGCAGCGTATGAATCCGGGCTGTAGCATTGGGCTAACAGGACTCCGGGGAACCCGGGCTGTAGCAGGCTAGGCAAGACTCCGGTTGTCACCGCGTGACATTTCCCCGAAGGGACAGACACTGGAGCGAAGTGAAACACATGCCGGCCAGTCAAGTGTCCTGAGCAGTAGTGCTGGGCTAGCAGGACTCCGGTGAACCGGGCTGTAGCGGACTACTATGGCTCGAGGAAGCACTAGACTACATTTCCCCATAAGAGAGACTGCCAAGGATAAACAACTAGATTGTCAGATCCCACACATAGCAATACACGTCACACGTACGCATAACATGCAAGTATGTGTTGTACAACATGGCATCACAACATAACGCAAACTCATATAGATAAAGGCTTAGAAGAGCCACATAGCATAAATACAAACAGGGGTCACATGACCCATCATTCAGAGCATACAAGCAACGGAAGCATTACATGTCTGAGTACAGACAACTACAAAAGAAAAGGGCTGAGAAGCCTGACTATCTACAAGACCCTCCCAAGGGTACAAGATCGTAGCTGAGGTAACAAGCTACTCGTCGAAGTCCAAGTGGAACTACTAGTAGGACAGATGTCTCATCTACAAAACATAAACAAAGCAAACGTGAGTACAAAGGTACTCAGCAAGATTTACATCAGATTCTATCATATATGCATTTGTATCCAGAAGGTAATGTGGGGTTTAGTTGCAGCAAGCCAGCTTTGACTCAGTGGCTATTCTGTTCTACGACAATGAGAAACTTCTTTGAGATGAGGCAGCGCACACGAGTCCACTAATCACCACATCAATACACTACTATGGATTCATCCTCGTCTTTCTACGAGAAGGCCATCCATAGCACTCACACCTGTCTTGAGCATTTTAGAGTATCCACTTTAAGTTGTCTATGTACCACGTAAGCATCCAAGAAGTCCATAACCGAGGACACGGCTATTCGAATAGATCATGATAACCCTGCAGGGGTGTACTTCTTCACACACGCTCTCACCACTTATCACCATGTACACGTCATGTATCTCGGCAACCTTCAAGCGGAAGCCTGGCGAGGGTGTCGGCCACGACCTAACTAACCACGCAAGACTCTAGTCCAGGTTTATCGCCTATTCGGGTTCCATCCGCAAGGAGATCCGGCCGAGGTTTCACTCACGGCCCCAAACGATGTGTACAGGGTTCCCGAGCCCACCATCCGGGTGCCACTCGGTACACCGGGCCACGTGTGCCTAGTCTGTCCCAAGTCCACCCTGCCGGGTGCCACTCGGTAGAAAAATAGCACTACCTACAAACACCAGAAACTATTTGCAACTCCTAGACAGAGATCAAGGCGGTTAATAAGTCGAGAGAGCTTGGAGCACCCGGAGCCCAATGTGTGGTAGTAGCTAGTCATTGGACAACTTACACAGAACTCAGTTCTTAAGGACGGTCCCAATGAGACAGCCCACCATGTACTCCTACATGGCCTCTCACCGCTACCTTTACCAAATCGTGTTCACACGCTTAACTCTCAGCACCAGAACATATCATAACACTCCAAGTCATTCCCGATGAATCAGACCTGACACAACTCTAAGCAATAGCAGGCATGGCATGGTAGGAACAAAACATGGCTCAATCAACTCCTACACATGCTAGTGGGTTTTAACTATTTACTGTGGCATTGACAGGTCATGCAGAGGAATGGGTTCAACTACCGCAGCATAAAATAGCAGTTGAATCGTTGTTGTCCTAATGCAATAAAAGAGAGCAGGAGCGAGAGAGTGGGATTGTATCGGAATGAACAAGGGGGGTTGCTTGCCTGGTAGATCAACAGGGGGCACTGCTTCACTGATAGGTACTCTCAAACACTTCCGGAGCAGGACCTATCGAGAAGGAACAGTGCCAACAATCAATACACAAGCATATGCAACAATCTGATGCATGAACATGGCATGAAGATGTGATGCTGTTTGAGCTAATGCAACTAGTATTCAAATTGAATGAAGTCCATTTGAACCAAGGGTTCAAGTGCAACTCCAAATTAAGCTCTTATATATGCCATTTATATGTTTTCACCTATACAGCAGGTATAAGTTGTTTTGTCATGCATGAAACTGGTACAGATGGAAAGATTGATTTTTTCTGATAATTTTTCATATATAAATTATTTCAATCTGAGCTACGGTTGAATTTCTATGAATTTTTCAAGTTTATACCATTTTCTGGAATTTCCTGATTTATTTTAAAACTAGAAAAAGATATATTGCGTCAGCACTAAGTCATGGTGATGTCAGCATTGACCAAAGTCAAATCTGACTGGTGGGATCCACCTGTCAGTGTTATAGTTAATTAACAGAGGTTAATTAATTGTTAAACTAATCCTAAACTAGAATTAGCAGGGCCGGGCCCCACCTGTCATTGAGCCAGGGGAGGTCAAACCCCCTGGTCAACTGGGGCTAACGCGCCGGCGTTTAGCCGCCAGCGGCAGCAGATGCGGCGGAGGGCACGGGATCACCCTTCCGGCGACCAAAAGGACGGCGGAGAGCACCGAGGCATAGCCCGCGCTCGTCCGCACCGAATGGAGCAAGTGGGGGAGGCGGGGGCGGGCGGAGCTCGCCGGAGCGAAGCTCGGGGCGGCGGCCGGAGCACGGCCAAGTGTGGGCGAGGGCTGTGGTGCATGGGAAAGCGAGCGGAGAGGCTCTACGGCCTCCTGGCGTCACCAGGAGCACGATGACGCGCGCGGGAGCGGCTGGCTCGGCCTCTGGACACGGCGGCGCCATGGCCGGCGGCACGGAGCTCTCGGCTCTGGTGGCTAGGTGGCTAGAGGAGGGGATCGAGCACGGTTTAGGGGGGAAAAAGATCGTGGCCTCACAGCGGTTGCAGGGGCCGTAGAAGCGGGCTCGGGGAAGCTCGGATGGCGGCAAATCGACGGTGGAAATCCACGATGGCCGACGAGGAAGACGAAGACGATGGCGTCGTTTCAGGCGTCCCGTGGGCGCGTGCTTCGTCTTGGTGCTTCACGGCGCCGAGGAGGACCCGTTGGACAGGGCAGAGGGGCAAGGGAAGCACGGTGGCTGCGGCTACGGCGTGCGGCGGCGACGGCAGCGCTCGGGTGCGGGCGAGAGAGGGTGACAGAGGAGAGGAGGAGCACGGGGGAAAGTGAGAGGGGGTCGGGGAGGCTGCGTGGCGACGTCGAAGGCCTCCAGCAGCGAGCGGGAAGCAGGAGGTGGCCGGCGCGTGCTCACGCACGCCGGGAACACGCGCACCGTCCTCCTGGCAGGAGGTAGGCGACGACTGGCGTCGGCCAGTAGTGTTGGGCAGGCACAGGAGCTGGGCCGCCAGCTGGGCTGCCAGGTAGGTAAGGCCAGGTGAGCTTTTTCCTTTATTTGTTTTCTTTTCTATTTTCTGACCTTTCTTTTGATTTAATAAAAATACTAAATCAATTAATTTTCTTCTGACAAGTTTTGCAGGGGCCTAAGGGATTATTCCAAAGCCCCTCACCAAAATTCAGAATTATTGGACAATATTTTATATATATATATATTTATCCAACGCAAATAATTTCTGGATTAATTCCAAATGTCCAAAATAAATATTTATGAGATCTTGATAATATTTATTAGAATTTTAACTCTAACCAATATTTTCAGAGAGCAACATGAACATTTTCTTGGACCCTTTTGGAGCAATTTTTATCTGGGTTATTTCCAGAAATAATTTCTGAGGGTTTCACAAATCCCCATTTCAAATTTAAATGGAATTTAAACATGATGCCCACATGACATAGCTAGCCTAGGTCATACCAGAACTAGGGATGGGACAACTCGCCCCCACTCGAAGAAATCTCGTCCCGAGACTCAGGAGTCGGCGGGAAGAAAGCGGGGTACTCAAGTCGAAGACGATCTTCACGCTCCCAAGTAGCTTCTCTCTTGGAATGATGAGACCACTGAACCTTGAGAAACTTGATGTTATGACGTCGGGTGACACGCTTTGCTTGATCAAGGATGCGAACAGGTACTCTCGATATGTGAGGTTATCTTGGAGATCAAGCGTTTCATGGTCCACTCCGCGGATGGGATCCGAGAAACAATGCCTGAGTTGAGAGACGTGGAAGACATCATGCACTCTGGAAAGATGTGGGGGTAGTTCCAACTGGTAGGCAACCTCTCCTCGTTTAGCGAGAATGAGAAAGGGACCAATGTAATGAGGAGCCAACTTGCCCTTGATACCGAATCGATGGGTACCCTTCAAAGGGGTAACCCAAAGGTAAGCTTTGTCGCCAATTTCATAAGCCACTTCCTTATGACGACAGTCATACTGGCTCTTTTGACGAGATTGGGCTGTTTTCAAATTCTCACGAATGATGCGAACTTGCTCTTGTGCCTCCTGGATCATATCCGGTCCAAAGAATTGTCTTTCATCGGTTTCTGACCAGTTCAAAGGTGTTCGACATCTTCGTCCATACAGAACCTCAAAAGGAGCTTTCTTGAGGCTGGATTGGTAGCTGTTGTTATAAGCAAACTCGGCGAAGGGAAGACACTTCTCCCAATCCATACCGAATGAGATAACACAAGCTCTAAGCATGTCTTCAAGAATTTGGCTGACCCTTTCCACCTGACCACTTGATTGAGGGTGGAAAGCGGTACTGAAGGAAAGATGGGTGCCCATGGCAGTTTGGAAACTCTCCCAGAAATGAGAAGTGAAAAGACTACCACGGTCTGAATTGATCTCTAGTGGAACACCATGAAGTGACACTATTCGAGAAGTATATAAGTCAGCGAGCTGACTAGCAGTGATATTCTCTCGAACAGGTAGGAAGTGAGCCACTTTGGAAAGACGATCAATGACTACAAAGATAGCATTATTCCCTTTCTTGGTCCTGGGAAAGCCGGTGATGAAGTCCATACCAACTTTATCCCATTTCCACTCAGGAATAGCTAAAGGTTGAAGGGTGCCAGCAGGCCTTTCATGCTCTGCCTTAACGCGACGACAAACGTCATAGTTAGCAATAAACTGAGCAATTTCTCTCTTCATCCTAGTCCACCAGAACCTCTGGCGTAGGTCTTGATACATCTTAGTACTACCGGGATGAATCGTGAGAGGAGATTCATGCGCCTCCTTAAGGATTAATTGTCGAAGATGTTGATTCTTGGGAACCACCAAGCGACTCTCAAAGAAAACAACACCACGATCATCTATAGAGAAACTACCACCAACTCCCTTGTTAATGTTTCTCTTGATCCGAGAAATTCCCGTATCCTGCTTCTGGGCTTCTATGATATGATCCACAAGAGTAGATTTCGCCACCAAGGTAGAAAGGAATCCATGAGGAGCAATGTGAAGGTTAAGCTTACAGAATTCCTCATGAAGAAGTGGTTGGCCCTGCTGCAACATGAGATTGTTGCAATAGGACTTACGACTTAGCGCATCAGCCATGACATTCCCCTTGCCTGGGGTGTAGGTAATCCCTAAGTCATAATCTGAGATCAAGTCCAACCAACGTCTTTGCCTAAGGTTCAAATCTTGTTGGGTGAAGATATACTTGAGACTCTGGTGATCAGTGTAAATCTCGCAACGTTTACCAAGAAGGTAATGTCGCCAGGTCTTAAGTGCATAGACTACGGCTGCAAGCTCTAGATCATGTGTAGGATAATTCTCCTCATGTGGATGCAACTGTCGAGATGCATAGGCAATCACATGGCGATCTTGCATAAGAATGCAACCTAGTCCCTGTCGTGAGGCATCACAATAGATAATAAAGTCCTTAGTGAAGTCCGGTGGCACAAGTATGGGAGCAGAAGTCAGACGTCTTTTCAGCTCCTGAAAACTGTGCTCACACTGTGGGGACCACTCAAACTTTTTATCTTTCTTGAGAAGTTCCGTGAGAGGTTTGGCCACTTTGGAGAAGTTCTCAACGAAGCGGCGACAATAACTGGCTAGACCAAGGAAACTCCTTACTTGCTTAACTGTTTCAGGCGGAGTCCAATCAAGAACGACCTGAACTCTTTCGGGATTGATAGCAATGCCCTTACCAGAGATTACGTGGCCGAGATAGGTCACTTCTGGCAACCAAAATTCGCACTTGGAGAACTTGGCATAAAGGCGGTGCTCTCTGAGTTTTTCTAGCACAAGTCTAAGATGTTCGGCATGATCTTCCTGTTGGGGAACGTAGTAATTTCAAAAAAATTCCTACGCACACGCAAGATCATGGTGATGCATAGCAACGAGAGGGGAGAGTGTTGTCTACGTACCAACGCAGACCGACTGCGGAAGCGATCACACAACGTAGAGGAAGTAGTCGTACATCTTCTTCCCGATCCGACCGATCCAAGCACCGTTACTCCGGCACCTCCGAGTTCTTAGCACACGTTCAGCTCGATGACGATCCTCGGGCTCCGATCCAGCAAAGCGTCGAGGAAGAGTTCCGTCAGCACGACGGTGTGGTGACGATCTTGATGTACTACCGACGTAGGGCTTCGCCTAAGCACTACAACGATATGATCGAGATGGAATTTGGTGGCAGGGGGCACCGCACACGGCTAAGGAACGATCTCAAGGATCAACTTGTGTCTCTTGGGGTGTCCCCTGCCCCCGTATATAAAGGATGGAGGGGGGAGGCTGGCCGGCCAAAGGAGGGAGGCGCAGGAGGAGTCCTACTCCTACCGGGAGTAGGACTCCCCCCTCCAATCCTAGTCCAACTAGGATTCCCAAGTGGGAAAGGGAGAGAGGGGGGCCGGCCACCTTCTCCTAGTCCTAATAGGACTAGGCGCGCAGCCCTATGTGGGCAGCCCTTTCACCTTTCCACTAAGGCCCATGTTGGCCCATTTGGCTTTCGGGGGGTTCCGGTAACCCTCCCGGTAATCCGGTAAAATCCCGATTTCACCCGGAACACTTCCGATGTCCAAACATAGGCTTCCAATATATCAATCTTTATGTATCGACCATTTCGAGACTCCTCGTCATGTCCGTGATCACATCCGGGACTCCGAACTACCTTCGGTACATCAAAATGCATAAACTCATAATAACTGCCATCGTAACGTTAAGCGTGCGGACCCTACGGTTCGAGAACAATGTAGACATGACCGAGACACATCTTCGGTCAATAACCAATAGCGGGACCTGGATGCCCATATTGGCTCCTACATATTCTACGAAGATCTTTATCGGCCAGACCGCATAACAACATACGTTGTTCCCTTTGTCATCGGTATGTTACTTGCCCGAGATTCGATCGTCGGTATCCAATACCTAGTTCAATCTCGTTACTGGCAAGTCTCTTTACTCATTCCGTAATACATCATCTCATAACTAACATCTTAGTTATTATGCTTGCAAGGCTTATGTGATGTGTATTACCGAGAGGGCCCAGAGATACCTCTCCGACAATCGGAGTGACAAACCCTAATCTCGAAATACGCCAACCCAACATCCACCATTGGAGACACCTGTAGTACTCCTTTATAATCACCCAGTTACGTTGTGACATTTGGTAGTACCCAAAGTGTTCCTCCGGTAAACGGGAGTTGTATAATCTCATAGTTATAGGAACATTATAAGTCATGAAGAAAGCAATAGCAACATACTAAACGATCGGGTGCTAAGCTAATGGAATGGGTCATGTCAATCAGATCATTCAACTAATGATGTGACCTCGTTAATCAAATAACAACTCTTTGTTCATGGTTAGGAAACATAACCATCTTTGATTAACGAGCTAGTCAAGTAGAGGCATACTAGTGACACTCTGTTTGTCTATGTATTCACACATGTATTATGTTTCCAGTTAATACAATTCTAGCATGAATAATAAACATTTATCATGATATAAGGAAATAAATAATAACTTTTTATTGCCTCTAGGGCATATTTCCTTCAGTCTCCCACTTGCACTAGAGTCAATAATCTAGATTGCACAGTAATGATTCTAACACCCATGGAGCCTTGGTGCTGATCATGTTTTGCTCGTGGAAGAGGCTTAGTCAACGGGTCTGCAACATTCAGATCCGTATGTATCTTGCAAATCTCTATGTCTCCCACCTGGACTAGATCCCGGATGGAGTTGAAGCGTCTTTTGATGTGTTTGGTCCTTTTGTGAAATCTGGATTCCTTTGCCAAAGCAATTGCACCAGTATTGTCACAAAAGATTTTCATTGGACCCGATGCACTAGGTATGACACCTAGATCGGATATGAACTCCTTCATCCAGACTCCTTCGTTCGCTGCTTCCGAAGCAGCTATGTACTCCGCTTCACATGTAGATCCCGCTACGACGCTTTGTTTAGAACTGCACCAATTGACAGCTCCACCGTTTAAAGTAAACATGTATCCGGTTTGCGATTTAGAATCGTCCGGTTCAGTGTCAAAGCTTGCATCAACGTAACCTCTTACGATGAGCTCTTTGTCACCTCCATATACGAGAAACATATCCCTAGTCCTTTTCAGGTATTTCAGGATGTTCTTGACCGCTGTCCAGTGATCCACTCCTGGATTACTTTGGTACCTCCCTGCTAAACTTATAGCAAGGCACACATCAGGTCTGGTACACAGCATTGCATACATGATAGAGCCTATGGCTGAAGCATAGGGAACATCTTTCATTTTCTCTCTATCTTCTGCAGTGGTCGGGCATTGAGTTTGACTCAACTTCACACCTTGTAATACAGGCAAGAACCCTTTCTTTGCTTGATCCATTTTGAACTTCTTCAAAATCTTGTCAAGGTATGTGCTTTGTGAAAGTCCAATTAAGCGTCTTGATCTATCTCTATAGATCTTTATGCCTAATATGTAAGCAGCTTCCCCGAGGTCTTTCATCGAAAAACTTTTATTCAAGTATCCCTTTATGCTATCCAGAAATTCTATATCATTTCCAATCAGCAATATGTCATCCACATATAATATCAGAAATGCTACAGAGCTCCCACTCACTTTCTTGTAAATACAGGCTTCTCCAAAAGTCTGTATAAAGCCAAATGCTTTGATCACACTATCAAAGCGTTTATTCCAACTCCGAGATGCTTGCACCAGTCCATAAATGGATCGCTGGAGTTTGCATACTTTGTTAGCTCCCTTTGGATCGACAAAACCTTCTGGTTGCATCATATACAACTCTTCTTCCAGAAATCCATTCAGGAATGCAGTTTTGACATCCATCTGCCATATTTCATAATCATAAAATGCGGCAATTGCTAACATGATTCTGACGGATTTAAGCATCGCTACGGGTGAGAAGGTCTCATCGTAGTCAACCCCTTGAACTTGTCGAAAACCTTTTGCGACAAGTCGAGCTTTATAGACAGTAACATTACCGTCAGCGTCAGTCTTTTTCTTGAAGATCCATTTATTCTCAATTGCTTGCCGATCATCGGGCAAGTCAACCAAAGTCCATACTTTGTTCTCATACATGGATCCCATCTCAGATTTCATGGCCTCAAGCCACTTTGCGGAATCTGGGCTCACCATCGCTTCTTCATAGTTCGTAGGTTCATCATGATCTAGTAGCATGACTTCCAGAATTGGATTACCGTACCACTCTGGTGCGGATCTCACTCTGGTTGATCTACGTGGTTCAGTAGTATCTTGTCCTGAAGTTTCATGATCATCATCATTAGCTTCCTCACTAATTGGTATAGGTGTCGCAGAAACAGTTTTCTGTGATGTACTATTTTCCAATAAGGGAGCAGGTACAGTTACCTCGTCAAGTTCTACTTTCCTCCCACTCACTTCTTTCGAGAGAAACTCCTTCTCTAGAAAGTTTCCGAACTTAGCAACAAAAGTCTTGCCTTCGGATCTGTGATAGAAGGTGTATCCAATAGTTTCCTTTGGATATCCTATGAAGACACATTTCTCCGATTTGGGTTCGAGCTTATCAGGTTGAAGCTTTTTCACATAAGCATCGCAGCCCCAAACTTTAAGAAACGACAACTTTGGTTTCTTGCCAAACCATAGTTCATAAGGCGTCGTCTCAACGGATTTTGATGGTGCCCTATTTAACGTGAATGCGGTTGTCTCTAAAGCATAACCCCAAAATGATAGCGGTAAATCAGTAAGAGACATCATAGATCGCACCATATCTAGTAAGGTACGATTACGACGTTCGGACACACCATTACGCTGTGGTGTTCCGGGTGGCGTGAGTTGCGAAACTATTCCACAATTTTTCAAATGTACACCAAACTTGTAACTCAAATATTCTCCTCCACGATCAGATCGTAGAAACTTTATTTTCTTGTTACGATGATTTTCAACTTCACTCTGAAATTCCTTGAACTTTTCAAATGTTTCAGACTTATGTTTCATTAAGTAGATATACCCATATCTGCTCAAATCATCTGTGAAGGTGAGAAAATAACGATATCCGCCACGAGCCTCAATATTCATCGGACCACATACATCGGTATGTATGATTTCCAATAAATCTGTTGCTCTCTCCATAGTACCGGAGAACGGTGTTTTAGTCATCTTGCCTATGAGGCACGGTTCGCAAGTACCAAGTGATTCATAATCAAGTGGTTCCAAAAGCCCATCAGTATGGAGTTTCTTCATGCGTTTTACACCGATATGACCTAAACGGCAGTGCCACAAATAAGTTGCACTATCATTATCAACTCTGCATCTTTTGGCTTCTACATTATGAATATGTGTATCACTACTATCGAGATTCAACAAGAATAGACCACTCTTCAAAGGTGCATGACCATAAAAGATATTATTCATATAAATAGAACAACCATTATTCTCTGATTTAAATGAATAACCGTCTCGCATTAAACAAGATCCAGATATAATGTTCATGCTCAACGCTGGCACCAAATAACAATTATTTAGGTCTAATATTAATCCCGAAGGTAGATGTAGAGGTAGCGTGCCGACCGCGATCACATCGACTTTGGAACCGTTCCCACGCGCATCGTCACCTCGTCCTTTGCTAGCGTCCGCTTATTCTGTAGTCCCTGTTTTGAGTTGCAAATATTAGCAACAGAACCAGTATCAAATACCCAGGTGCTACTGCGAGCTCTAGTAAGGTACACATCAATAACATGTATATCACATATACCTTTGTTCACCTTGCCATCCTTCTTATCCGCCAAATACTTGGGGCAGTTCCGCTTCCAGTGACCAGTCTGCTTGCAGTAGAAGCACTCAGTTTCAGGCTTAGGTCCAGACTTGGGTTTCTTCTCTTGAGCAGCAACTTGCTTGCTGTTTTTCTTGAAGTTCCCCTTCTTCTTCCCTTTGCCCTTTTTCTTGAAACTAGTGGTTTTGTTAACCATCAACACTTGATGCTCCTTCTTGATTTCTACCTCCGCAGCTTTCAGCATTGCGAAGAGCTCGGGAATAGTCTTGTTCATCCCTTGCATATTATAGTTCATCATGAAGCTCTTGTAGCTTGGTGGCAGTGATTGGAGAATTCTGTCAATGACGCAATCATCTGGAAGATTAACTCCCATCTGAATCAAGTGATTATTATACCCAGACATTTTGAGTATATGCTCACTGACAGAACTATTCTCCTCCATCTTGCAGCTATAGAACTTATTGGAGACTTCATATCTCTCAATTCGGGCATTTGCTTGAAATATCAACTTCAACTCCTGGAACATCTCATATGCTCCATGACGTTCAAAACGTCGTTGAAGTCCCGATTCTAAGCCGTAAAGCATGGCACACTGAACTATTGAGTAGTCATCAGCTTTGCTCTGCCAGACGTTCATAACATCTGGCGTTGCTCCAGCAGCAGGCCTGGCACCCAGCGGTGCTTCCAGGACGTAATTCTTCTGTGCAGCAATGAGGATAATCCTCAAGTTACGGACCCAGTCCGTGTAATTGCTACCATCATCTTTCAACTTTGCTTTCTCAAGGAACGCATTAAAATTCAACGGAACAACAACACGAGCCATCTATCTACAATCAACATAAACAAGCAAGATACTATCAGGTACTAAGTTCATGATAAGTTTAAGTTCAGTTAATCAAATTACTTAAGAACTCCCACTTAGATGGACATCCCTCTAATCCTCTAAGTGATCACGTGATCCAAATCAACTAAACCATAACCGATCATCACGTGAGATGGAGTAGTTTTCAATGGTGAACATCGTTATGTTGATCATATCTACTATATGATTCACGCTCGACCTTTCGGTCTCCGTGTTCCGAGGCCATATCTGTATATGCTTGGCTCGTCAAGTATAACCTGAGTATTCTGCGTGTGCAACTGTTTTGCACCCGTTGTATTTGGACGTAGAGCTTATCACACCCGATCATCACGTGGTGTCTGGGCACGACGAACTTTGGCAACGGTGCATACTCAGGGAGAACACTTCTTGATAATTTAGTGAGAGATCATCTTATAATGCTACCGTCAATCAAAGCAAGATAAGATGCATAAAAGATAAACATCACATGCAATCAATATAAGTGATATGATATGGCCATCATCATCTTGTGCTTGTGATCTCCATCTCCGAAGCACCGTCATGATCACCATCGTCACCGGCGCGACACCTTGATCTCCATCGTAGCATCGTTGTCGTCTCGCCAATCTTATGCTTCCACGACTATCACTACCGCTTAGTAATAAAGTAAAGCATTACATCGCGATTGCATTGCATACAATAAAGCGACAACCATATGGCTCCTGCCAGTTGCCGATAACTTGGTTACAAAACATGATCATCTCATACAATAAAATCAGCATCATGCCTTGACCATATCACATCACAACATGCCCTGCAAAAACAAGTTAGACGTCCTCTACTTTGTTGTTGCAAGTTTTACGTGGCTGCTACGGGCTTAAGTAAGAACTCATCTCACCTACGCATCAAAACCACAACGATAGTTTGTCAAATAGACTCCGTTTTAACCTTCTCAAGGACCGGGCGTAGCCACACTTGGTTCAACTAAAGTTGGAGAGACAGTCTTCCGCAAGCCATCTATGTGCAAAGCACGTCGAGGGAACCGGTCTCGCGTAAGAGTACGCGTAAGGTTGGTCCGGATCGTCTCGTCCAACAATACCGCCGAACCAAAGTATGACATGCTGGTAGGCAGTATGACTTGTATCGCCCACAACTCACTTGTGTTCTACTCGTGCAAATAACATCAAACCATAAAAACCTAGGCTCGGATGCCACTGTTGGGGAACGTAGTAATTTCAAAAAATTTCCTACGCACACGCAAGATCATGGTGATGCATAGCAACGAGAGGGGACAGTGTTGTCTACGTACCAACGCAGACCGACTGCGGAAGCGATCACACAACGTAGAGGAAGTAGTCGTACGTCTTCTGCCCGATCCGACCGATCCAAGCACCGTTACTCCGGCACCTCCGAGTTCTTAGCACACGTTCAGCTCGATGACGATCCTCGGGCTCCGATCCAGCAAAGCGTTGAGGAAGAGTTCCGTCAGCACGACGGCGTGGTGACGATCTTGATGTACTACCGACGTAGGGCTTCGCCTAAGCACTACAACGATATGATCGAGATGGAATTTGGTGGCAGGGGGCACCGCACACGGCTAAGGAACGATCTCAAGGATCAACTTGTGTCTCTTGGGGTGTCCCCTGCCCCCGTATATAAAGGATGGAGGGGGGAGGCTGGCCGGCCAAAGGAGGGAGGCGCGGGAGGAGTCCTACTCCTACCGGGAGTAGGACTCCCCCCTCCAATCCTAGTCCAACTAGGATTCCCAAGTGGGAAAGGGAGAGAGGGGGGCCGGCCACCTTCTCCTAGTCCTAATAGGACTAGGCGCGCAGCCCTATGTGGGCAGCCCTTTCACCTTTCCACTAAGGCCCATGTTGGCCCATTTGGCTTCCGGGGGGTTCCGGTAACCCTCCCGGTAATCCGGTAAAATCCCGATTTCACCCGGAACACTTCCGATGTCCAAACATAGGCTTCCAATATATCAATCTTTTTGTCTCGACCATTTCGAGACTCCTCGTCATGTCCGTGATCACATCCGGGACTCCAAACTACCTTCGGTACATCAAAATGCATAAACTCATAATAACTGTCATCGTAACGTTAAGTGTGCGGACCCTACGGTTCGAGAACAATGTAGACATGACCGAGACACGTCTCCGGTCAATAACCAATAGCGGGACCTGGATGCCCATATTGGCTCCTACATATTCTACGAAGATCTTTATCGGTCAGACCGCATAACAACATACGTTGTTCCCTTTGTCATCGGTATGTTACTTGCCCGAGATTCGATCGTCGGTATCCAATACCTAGTTCAATCTCGTTACTGGCAAGTCTCTTTACTCGTTCCGTAATACATCATCTCATAACTAACATCTTAGTTATTATGCTTGCAAGGCTTATGTGATGTGTATTACCGAGAGGGCCCAGAGATACCTCTCCGACAATCGGAGTGACAAACCCTAATCTCGAAATACGCCAACCCAACATCCACCATTGGAGACACCTGTAGTACTCCTTTATAATCACCCAGTTACGTTGTGACATTTGGTAGTACCCAAAGTGTTCCTCCGGTAAACGGGAGTTGTATAATCTCATAGTTATAGGAACATGTATAAGTCATGAAGAAAGCAATAGCAACATACTAAACGATCGGGTGCTAAGCTAATGGAATGGGTCATGTCAATCAGATCATTCAACTAATGATGTGACCTCGTTAATCAAATAACAACTCTTTGTTCATGGTTAGGAAACATAACCATCTTTGATTAACAAGCTAGTCAAGTAGAGGCATACTAGTGACACTCTGTTTGTCTATGTATTCACACATGTATTATGTTTCCGGTTAATACAATTCTAGCATGAATAATAAACATTTATCATGATATAAGGAAATAAATAATAACTTTATTATTGCCTCTAGGGCATATTTCCTTCACTTCCTCGTTCTTCGAGTAAATAAGTATATCATCGAGGTAAACCACGACGAACTTATCTAAGTACTCCATGAAGATCGAGTTCATCAAGCGAGAGAAAGTAGCTGGAGCATTAGTTAGACCGAAGGACATGACGGTGTACTCATACTGGCCATAACGAGTGACAAAAGCCGTCTTAGGAATGTCCCCATTTCTGATCTTGATTTGATGGTAGCCTAACCTCAAATCCATCTTGGAAAAGACTGAGGATCCAACGAGCTGATCATACAAGTCGTTGATCCTGGGGAGCAGATACTTGTTCTTTATCGTGACCAAATTAACGGGACGATAATCTACAACCATCCGGTCCGTACCATCCTTCTTCTTGACGAAGAGGATGGGGCAAGCCCAGGGAGAAGAACTAGGACGGATGAAACCCTTTTGCAAGGATTCATCGAGTTGTTTCTTAAGCTCAGCTAGTTCTAAGGGTGCCATCTTGTAAGGTCTCCTAGAGATTGGAGCGGTTCCTGGGATAAGATCTATGACAAATTCTACATCTCTGTCAGGTGGAATACCTAGCAGTTCCTCTGGAAAGACATCCGGAAAGTCACAGACTACTGGGATATCTTCAAGGTCTAGAAGAGGGTAGGCATTAAGAGAATAGAGTTCACGCTTTGCAACTCTAGTGGAGACGGTGACTATCTTGCCAGATGGGTGTGTAAGCTGAACAGACCTTGTGTAACAATCGATCTTGGCATGATGAGCTTTCATCCAGTCCATACCCAAGATGATGTTAATATCTGTAGACTTGAGGGCTATAAGTGATGCAAGGAATACAAGTCTGTCAACAAGGATTTCAAGTGGAGCTGGCATATCACAAAATGACATGTCATGCAAACGAGCATAGCCTTCAGAGATGAAGGAGTGAGATGCTCCGGTATCGAACAGAACCGAAGCTGGATAGCAATTGACAAGGAGGGTACCAAGAATGACATCTGGATCATCATGAGTGTCTTTAGCTGAGACGTGATGCACACATCCACGTTCAGTGGGAGCTGACTTGACACTAATCATCTTGCGTGATGGCTTACCACAGCCAACAGACTTCTCACGCTGGCGTGGAGCATAGCTGGTTTGAGAGCAGTCACGTGCATAGTGTCCTGGCTCTCCGCATGTGAAGCAAGTCCCTGAGGTAGGACGTGGACCCGCTTTGACAAGCGGTCTACCAATAGGCCTGGGTGGAGCATACTGTTGAACTGGGTGAGGCGCCACATAAGAGGGCCTCGGTGAGTAACCGGGTGGAAGAGCGGAGTTCGAAACCCAAATCCGGCGCTTCTGCGAAGTAGAACCGGAGGAAGAAACCAAATCACGGGTGTGCTTACGAGACTCCTCGTAAGTGAGCTGAGCTGTCTCTGCATTAATGGCCTTGTTCACAAGAGCCTGGAATGTATTGCAATGGTGCAAGTGGAGATCACGACGCAACTTGGGGTTGAGACCCTTCCGGAACCTAGCCTGCTTCTTGGCGTCCGTGGACACTTCTTCTATAGCATAGCGGGCAAGGTTCTCAAATTCTCTACTATAAGCATCAACAGCCATCTTACTCTGGGTGAAACTACAAAACTCTTCTCTCTTGCGGTCAATGAGGTCTTGAGGAATGTGATGCTCGCGAAAAGCCTCAGTGAAATCCTTCCAGGTAGGTATCTGGCCAGCTGGAAGCATAGCTTCATAGTTCTGCCACCAAATACTAGCAGGACCTTACAGATGATGAGCAGCGTAGGTGACCCTGTCACTTTCAGCTACGTTCGCAGAACGCAGCTTGTGTGTGATACTGCGGAGCCAGTCATCTGCATCAAGTGGTTCAATGGAATGATGGAAGGTAGGTGGTTTCAGACCGATGAAGTCATGGATGGACACAAACTCTTTGTGCTGATTGGAGGTGTTCTCCTCAATACGTGCTAGCAAGCGGTTAGACTCACGCTTGTTCCTCTCAACCTCTAACATGAACTCTGCCAACGAAGACTGGTCGGGAGGATCCTCATCCCTACCATCGCCGTGGATCCGGATACGAGCAACAGAACTTCGGTTAACTGATGACATCCTGAAGAACCAACCAAGGAAACAAGGATGGATTCAGCATCACCATAAGGATGTAGATTATAGTATGAGAAAAATACTATCTCTTGAACTCCTAGGACAATTCCGGCAGCATAACGACAGTAAAATGCTCAAAATGAAACATCCTGCAAATGAAGAGGTAGCACCATACTCAACATCATTACTCAAGGTTCTGAGATATTACTAAACAGGCTACACCGGAGGTACTCAAACTGGGATATGACTCAGATCAGCCAAACCTTAGAAACTACGGAGTAGTAACACGTGATCCTGATAGACAGAAGAGAAAGCCTAGTTCCTTAACCCCGTAGGAAGATAGGATGACTTAGATCAGAAGGGCATGAGATATAAGGAGTAAAAAGAGCCTTACGTTCCCTTCCACAATCAATTCTCTTACATAACTAAAGAATTTCTAGACTCAACTTCGACCAGGGTGGCTTGGAAATCCTACAGGCAGTCAGGCTCTGATACCAAAGCTGTCGGGACCCCGATTCCAAATCACATCGATCTAGCCGGTAACACCTCATATCACTTTGCGGCCTCACGCACGGTATCCCCACGGGTGTCGCCTTACCCTGGCCCGGGACCGTTTGCGCCTTTTGGCTCGCGTATATGATTGTGTCGCTAGCATCCATATGACAGAGAAACCCGGGCCGACATGGCTAGTCATGAACCCAAAGCGGCACTAACCTATGGGAACAGGCATACATGATTCACATCGAGCGTGTCGGTCAGCAGCGCGTGAATCCGGGCTGTAGCACTGGGCTAACAGGACTCCGGGGAACCCGGGCTGTAGCAGGCTAGGCAAGACTCCGGTTGTCACCGCGTGACATTTCCCCGAAGGGACAGACACTGGAACAAAGTGAAACACATGCCGGCCAGTCAAGTGTCCTGAGCAGTAGTGCCGGGCTAGCAGGACTCCAGTGAACCAGGTTGTAGCGGACTACTATGGCTCAAGGAAGCACTAGACTACGTTTCCCCATAAGAGAGACTGCCAAGGATAAACAACTAGATTGTCGGATCCCACACATAGCAATACACGTCACACGTAAGCATAACATGCAAGTATGTGCTGTACAACATGGCATCACAACATAACGCAAACTCATATAGATAAAGGCTCAGAAGAGCCACATAGCATAAATACAAACAGGGGTCACATGACCCATCATTCAGAGCATACAAGCAACGTAAGCATTACATGTCTGAGTACAGACAACTACAAAAGAAAAGGGCTGAGAAGCCTGACTATCTACAAGACCCTCCCAAGGGTACAAGATCGTAGCTGAGGTAACAAGCTACTTGTCGAAGTCCAAGCAGAACTACTAGTAAGACAGATGTCTCATCTGCAAAACATAAATAAAGCAAATGTGAGTACAAAGATACTCAGCAAGACTTACATCAGATCCTATCATATATGCATTTGTATCCAGAAGGTAATGTGGGGTTTAGTTGCAGCAAGCCAGCTTTGACTCAGTGGCTATTCTGTTCTACGACAACGAGAAACTTCTTTGAGATGAGGCAGCGCACACGAGTCCACTAATCACCACATCAATACACTACTATGGATTCATCCTCGTCTTCCTACGAGAAGGCCATCCATAGCACTCACACTTGTCTTGAGCATTTTAGAGTATCCACTTTAAGTTGTCTATGTACCACGTAAGCATCCAAGAAGTCCATAACTGAGGACACGGCTATTCGAATAGATCATGATAACCCTGCAGGGGTGTACTTCTTCACACACGCTCTCACCACTTATCACCATGTACACGTCATGTATCTCGGCAACCTTCAAGCGGAAGCCTGGCGAGGGTGTCGGCCACGACCTAACTAACCACGCAAGACTCTAGTCCAGGTTTATCGCCTATTCGGGTTCCATCCACAAGGAGATCCGGCCGAGGTTTCGCTCACGGCCCCAAATGATGTGTACAGGGTTCCCGAGCCCACCATCCGGGTGCCACTCGGTACACCGGGCCACGTGTGCCTAGTCTGTCCCAAGTCCACCCTGTCGGGTGCCACTCGGTAGAAAAATAGCACTACCTACAAACACCAGAAACTATTTGCAACTCCTGGACAGAGATCAAGGCGGTTAATAAGTCGAGATAGCTTGGAGCGCCCAGAGCCCAATGTGTGGTTGTAGCTAGTCATTGGACAACTTACACAGAACTCAGTTCTTAAGGACGGTCCCAATGAGACAGCCCACCATGTACTCCTACATGGCCTCTCACCGCTACCTTTATCAAATCGTGTTCACACGCTTAACTCTCAGCACCAGAACATATCATAACACTCCAATTCATTCCCGATGAATCAGACCTGACACAACTCTAAGCAATAGCAGGCATGGCATGGTAGGAACAAAACATGGCTCAATCAACTCCTACACATGCTAGTGGGTTTTAGCTATTTACTGGGGCAATGACAGGTCATGCAGAGGAATGGGTTCAACTACCGCAGCATAAAATAGCAGTTGAATCGTTGTTGTCCTAATGCAATAAAAGAGGGCAAGAGCGAGAGAGTGGGATTGTATCAGAATGAACAAGGGGGTTGATTGCCTGGTAGATCAACAGGGGGGCACTGCTTCACTAATAGGTACTCTCGAACACTTCCGGAGCAGGACCTATCGAGAAGGAACGGTGCCAACAATCAATACACAAGCATATGCAACAATCTGATGCATGACCATGGCATGAAGATGTGATGCTGTTTGAGCTAATGCAACTAGTATTCAAATTGAATGAAGTCCATTTGAACCAAGGGTTCAAGTGCAACTCCAAATTAAGCTCTTATATATGCCATTTATATGTTTTCACCTATACAGCAGGTACAAGTTGTTTTGTCATGCATGAAACTAGTACGGATGGAAAGATTGAATTTTTTCTGATAATTTTTCATATATAAATTATTTCAATCTGAGCTAGGGTTGAATTTCTATGAATTTTTGAAGTTTATACCATTTTCTGGAATTTCCTGATTTATTATAAAACCAGAAAAAGATATATTGCGTCAGCACTAAGTCATGGTGATGTCAGCATTGACCAAAGTCAAATCTGACTGGTGGGCTCCACCTGTCAGTGTTATAGTTAATTAACAGAGGTTAATTAATTGTTAAACTAATCCTAAACTAGAATTAGCAGGGCCGGGCCCCACCTGTCATTGAGCCAGGGGAGGTCAAACCCCCTGGTCAACTGGGGCTAACGCGCCGGCGTTTAGTTGCCGGCGGCAGCAGACGCGGCGGAGGGCGCGGGATCACCCTTCCGGCGACCAAAAGTACGGCGGAGAGCACCGGGGCGTACCCCACGCTCGTCCGCACCGAATGGAGCAAGTGGGGGAGGCGGGGCGGCCGGAGCTCGCCGGAGCGAAGCTCGGGGCGGCGGCCGGAGCACGGCCAAGTGCGGGCGAGGGCTGTGGTGCATGGGAAAGCGAGCGGAGAGGCTCTACGGCCTCCTGGCGTCACCAGGAGCACGGTGACGCGCGCGGGAGCGGCTGGCTCGGCCTCTGGCCACGGCGGCGCCATGGCCGGCGGCACGGAGCTCTCGGCTCCGGTGGCTAGGTGGCTAGAGGAGGGGATCGAGCACGGTTTAGGGGGGAAAGATCGTGGCCTCACTGCGGTTGCAGGGGCCGTAGAAGCGGACTCGGGGAAGCTCGGATGGCGGCAAATCGACGGTGGAAATCCACGGTGGCCGACGAGGAAGACGAAGACGATGGCGTCGTTTCAGGCGTCCCGTGGGCGCGTGCTTCACCTTGGTGCTTCACGGCGTCGAGGAGGACCCGTTGGACAGGGCAGAGGGGCAAGGGAAGCACGGTGGCTGCGGCTACGGCGTGCGGCGGCGACGGAAGCGCTCGGGTGCGGGCGAGAGAGGGTGACAGAGGAGAGGAGGAGCACGGGGGAAGTGAGAGGGGGTCGGGGAGGCTGCGTGGCGACGTCGAGGGCCTCCAGCAGCGAGCGTGAAGCAGGAGGTGGCCGGCGCGTGCTCGCGCACGCCGGGCACACGCGCACCGTCCTCCTGGCAGGAGGTAGGCGACGACTGGCGTCGGCCAGCAGTGCTGGGCCGGCACAAGAGCTGGGCCGCCAGCTGGGCTGCCAGGCAGGTAAGGCCAGGTGAGCTTTTTCCTTTATTTATTTTCTTTTCTATTTTCTGACCTTTGTTTTGATTTAATAAAAATACTAAATCAATTAATTTTCTTCTGACAAGTTTTGCAGGGGCCTAAGGGATTATTCCAAAGCCCCTCACCAAAATTCAGAATTATTGGACAATATTTTATATATATATAAAAATATTTATCCAACGCAAATAATTTCTGGATTAATTCCAAATGTCAAAAATAAATATTTATGAGCTCCTGGATATATTTATTAGAATTTTAACTCTGACCAATATTTTCAGAGAGCAACATGAACATTTTCTTGGACCCTTTTGGAGCAGTTTTTATCTGGGTTATTTCCAGAAATAATTTCTGAGGGTTTCACAAATCCCCATTTCAAATTTAAATGGAATTTAAACATGATGCACAGATGACATAGCTAGCCTAGGTCATACCAGAACTAGGGATGTGACAACTCTAGAAATGTTCGCCTATTCAAGAAAAATATTTAAAAAAATGTTCGCAGATAGTATAAAATGTTCATGAGTTCAGATATGTTTGAAAAACTGTAAAAAATGTTCGTGGATTCTAGAAATGTTTGAAAATCTGTAAAAATGTTCACAATTTCAGATATGTTCATGAGTTTAAAAAAATGTTCATGATTTACAAAAATTGTTCACGATTTCACAAAAATAAGAATGATAATGTATGTCGGTGATGCAGCAAAATATGGTCATGGCCGTTGGAGATTATGATTGTTGTTTCTCCCGTTGTAACGCTGTAACACCCTCGATGCGACTATATCTCCCACGTGTCGAGGCACGACTTAGAGGCATAATCGCATTGAAGGCATATGTCGCAAGTGAGGTAATCTTCACACAACCCATGTAATATAATAAGGGAAAAAGATATATAGTTGGCTTACAATCGCCACTTCACACAATTACATGAATAAACATTACATCAATCAAATACACTCATGGTCCGACTACGGAACCAAAATAAAAGAAGAACCCCAAATGCGACAAAGGTCCCCGATCGACCCCAACTGGGCTCCACTACTGATCAACTAGAACGAAACAACATAAGGACAAGATCTTCATCGAGCTCCTCCTGAGCTTGGTAGCGTCATCTGCACGGTCTCATCGGCACCTGCAAGCTGGTTTTGGAAGTATCTGTGAGCCACAGGGACTCAGCAATCTCGCACCCTCGCGATCAAGACTATTTAAGCTTATGGGTAAGGTAAAGGTATGAGGTGGAGCTGCAGCAAGCGACTAGCATATATGGTGGCTAACATACGCAAATGAGAGCGAGAAGAGAAGGCAAAGCACGGTCGATAAAGTATGATCAAGAAGTGATCCTGGACTACCTACGTCAAGCATAACTCCAACAACCGTGTTCACTTCCCGGACTCCGCCGGAAAGAGACCATCACGGTTACACACGCAGTTGATTCATTTTAATTAAGGTCAACTTTAGGTTTTCTACAACCGGACGTTAACAAATTCCCATCTGCCCATAACCGCGGGCACGGCTTTCGAAAGATCAAATCCCTGCAGGGGTGTCCCAACTTAGCCCACGACAAGCTCTCACGGTCAACGAAGGAATAGACCTCCTCCCGAGACATTCCGATCAGACTCGGTATCCCGGTACTCCAACACTCCAATAAAAGTACAGGCA
Organism: Triticum aestivum; assembly: GCF_018294505.1. Lineage (NCBI taxonomy): Eukaryota > Viridiplantae > Streptophyta > Magnoliopsida > Poales > Poaceae > Triticum > Triticum aestivum. Next base: position 24,468,820 of record NC_057809.1, read on the forward strand.
TGGAAAGATCATGATCTTTGACAAAACGAGATAATGGATTGAAAAGATGAACATCACAATACCTCCGGAACAAAAGAATAGAAGATAGATAACTGAAATAGGAGAAATGAGGAGAAAATGCCAACTTCTGCCACAAAAGAGTTTGGAAAGGCATCTTTAGGGGAAGGGTTGAGCGGAGTTGTTGGAAAAAAAACACCAACGAAAAGAATAGGTTGATATGGTCTTATGGAATATGTCTCAAATTAAGAGATGACAGCCTGCCACTCACGGGAAGAAGAATTGATTGGGTTTAAATGAACAAGGAGACGAGAAATTATTTCACCGGAAGGATAAAAGAAGAACTTGGATCATTATAAGCACCATAGATAACAACAATCCTCAGGGAAAGTTTTTAGGTGAAAATTAACCCAAGATAACTCCAATGACGAGATTGATGGATTTAAAATACCTCATTCTTAACAACATGTGAATCGTGACAATATGAACTCAAATTATCAAGAATGACATAATACCACCCCCAATAATATGGTAGAAAGAATTGCACTCCGGATAGCAAGATGAAGAAGGCTTGAGCTCGTCTGAAAAGAATCTTGATGAACCCTTCGAGAATGAATTAAATCCCTTAATGAACCATCATGTAGAGCCTTCATGGAGAACTCCGGTAATAAAAGAAAGATCCAAAATAACGGAATGATGTAAAGAATAAGATTTAAGACTCGCAATGATTTAGATAGAGAACTCCGTGATAATATAATTGCAAGAGGTTGGAACTCCGGGAAAGAAAGATGACCACTTGAACCCAAGAATGTGATATGATGCACCTCCGGACTAAGGAATTAAATCACTTGGATAGAACAAGAGTAAGAATTATGTTATGCTCGTCCTTCATCAATTAAATTGATGACAAACCATGGATTTGGCATATTCCTTATTCTTGTAGAAAAGATTAAGAGAGATATGGCGCCAATTTGAGAAGGTCTTCAACAAACCACCGGAAGGATTGAAAACAACAAATAATTGATAAGGAAGAGAGATCTTGAGGAAACCACCATAAGAATTAAGCATGAACCAAGAGAAGATAAAGAACACACCGGGAAGAATTAAGCAAAATAAACGAAGATGCTTGAGAGACTTTAGATCCATGAGAACGAAGAGATCACGAACTGATTAAAGATCACTTGAACGAAGCACCGGTAAAATTAGGAGGGTGAGAGCTGAAATCTAGAGTTGATAATTCTTAGATGATTGGCTCCGGATAAACAAGCTGAGAATACTCTCGAATTGCTCCGGAAGGGTAAAAAGAATTCTCACAGTCAAACAATTATGAGAGGATGGCAACAAGCTAGCACCATGAATCTTGAAGAGAATGGAGCAAGATTAAAGAGAAACTCTTCTTCGGTCTTCAAATGATGAGAATGACGACAAGAAACACCACCAATAATTATTGAGGCACTCCGGAATAAAGAAGAATATATAAGAGTTGAATCAACGATGAAATTAATTTGAAAGATCTTGGGGAAGGACATTTGACTGATGATAATTCATTCTTACGTCAAACTTCAAAAGGAATTTAGTATAACTCCGGGGAAATAAGAAGAGTCAGGTAAGATCCTGGGAAAAGACCTGTGGGTTAGGGCCCACTCGAAAGAAAAACACCGTTGAAATGATTTTAAAAGGGAGGTTGCACCGGTTGAAATAAATGGCTAGAATGATATAACATCCTCGAAAGAGCTTGAACGAATGCAGAGTGGAAACAAGAATCTTCGAGATATCTTGAGCACCCTGAAACAATTGAATAGCGAGAAGTGAACGATTAAGAACTACGCCGGCATGAGAAAAAAACATTGAAATACGGAAAAAGAGTATGATCAACACCGAAAGCTTGAATTGGTTCCACCGGAGAAGAAAAGAACAAAGAATGATAAATTTGAAGCTCCGTTAGAATATTCATGAGAATCACTGGATAAGAATATTGATAGAAAAGAATGGGGAGACTTCACATGAATAAAATGATACTTGATTAAGACATCCGAATCCTTGACGAAAAAGGGTGGGTGGGGGAGAAAAACAAAGGCAACTTGGAGATGGATGAAACAAACACCGTTGAGAAGAAGTGATAATTGATCTTGCGGAAGTTGAAATGATCAGATCCACTTGAGGAGAGACACACCGGTTGAAAAAAATTAACAAAAACAATCTTGACGATCAAGAAGGATTGGTATTCACATCGGAGTATGAGAACACCATTTAGGAAAAGGTATGGAATCAACATTTGACTTCGAAGCAACTCGAATACCACAACTCAAAATAAAACCAAGGATTGGCTTGCGGAATAAGCCGGAGCAAACATATGATAGAGATTTCGTCCGAAGTTTTCGTGGTGGGACCTACACGGGCTCGATCGTACAGCACCATCATGTACAAGGCAGTGCACATGACATACGAAGCGTCCCCGAGTCAGCATAGCCAAGGATTCTTTAAGACACAACGCGACCACTGTAAAATCGACCGTGAATAGGCGAACCACTAGACGTCGAACCCCAATTTCATATCATACATCTGTCAGAAAGAAATCCTAAGAGCTACTTGAATTCCCACCTATGAAATTCCCGAAATTTTCCGGTTATGCAATCAGGTGTTGAGGATACAGGGGAAGCATAATATCTCACCCAAGCTAGCAAATCCTACATCCAGCTGCATCCATCCTTCAACACATAACCAAGAAACCTTCGGAAACCATCTATCTCAATCTTCGAAAAGCATCCGTTATACAAGTTATGGCGATACTCTCGAACTCCCGCCCCAGTACTGGGTGGCGTCGAGGTTATCTCACCAACGAACTGCATAAAGGAGATTTTCGATGTCGCGAACATATCTCAAGTATTCCAGAATTGCAACGATAAAATTATGATGACAACACCTCAGAGCTCAACTCCCCGGGACACTTCCACTAAACCCCTGACAGGAGGCACCAAGACAGTATTCTCATCATAAGCCATCGGAACAAAACCAAGATACTCGCGTGATCCTAAAAAAAAAATTAGTGAAATTTGAGAAGAGAAGACTCAAAACTCTATGTCAGGATGCCTCACCAGAGCGACGAAGGGACTGGGAAGTAAAAAGAATTCCTAAACTCTCCGATATATAATTCCTAAGGACTCAAAACATTATTCTAGACACAACTCGGCTGCTAAAAACGATCAAGCAATGGGGCTCCTAAGGTCGGGGAAGGCTCTGATTACCAACTTGTAACACCCTCGATGCGACTATATCTCCCACGTGTCGAGGCACGACTTAGAGGCATAATCGCATTGAAGGCATATGTCGCAAGTGAGGTAATATTCACACAACCCATGTAATATAATAAGGGAAAAAGATATATAGTTGGCTTACAATCGCCACTTCACACAATTACATGAATAAACATTACATCAATCAAATACACACATGGTCCGACTACGGAACCAAAATAAAAGAAGAACCCCAAATGCGACAAAGGTCCCCGATCGACCCCAACTGGGCTCCACTACTGATCAACTAGAACGAAACAACATAAGGACAAGATCTTCGTTGAGCTCCTCCTGAGCTTGGTAGCGTCATCTGCACGGTCTCATCGGCACCTGCAAGCTGGTTTTGGAAGTATCTGTGAGCCACAGGGACTCAGCAATCTCGCACCCTCGCGATCAAGACTATTTAAGCTTATGGGTAAGGTAAAGGTATGAGGTGGAGCTGCAGCAAGCGACTAGCATATATGGTGGCTAACATACGCAAATGAGAGCGAGAAGAGAAGGCAAAGCACGGTCGATAAAGTATGATCAAGAAGTGATCCTGGACTACCTACGTCAAGCATAACTCCAACAACCGTGTTCACTTCCCGGACTCCACCGGAAAGAGACCATCACGGTTACACACGCAGTTGATTCATTTTAATTAAGGTCAACTTTAGGTTTTCTACAACCGGACGTTAACAAATTCCCATCTGCCCATAACCGCGGGCATGGCTTTCGAAAGATCAAATCCCTGCAGGGGTGTCCCAACTTAGCCCACGACAAGCTCTCACGGTCAACGAAGGAATAGACCTCCTCCCGAGACATTCCGATCAGACTTGGTATCCCGGTACTCCAAGACATCCTCGACAATGGTAAAACAAGTCCAGCAAAACCACCCGATGCGCCGACATCCCGATGGGAGCTGCACATATCTCGTTCTCAGGGCACACCGGATAAGCTAAGCGTACAGGAGCCGACGTAACCCAAGTTGCCAAGGGATGGCCATGCACGGTGCTCTGGGTTGGGCCAACACTTAGACAAGCACTGGCCCGGGGGTTAAAATAAGATGACCCTTGGGCTGGCCTAACCCAAGGGAAAAAGAGGCTAGGTGGCAAATGGTAAAACCAAGGTTGGGCCTTGCTGGAGGAGTTTTATTCAAAGCGAATTGTCAAGGGGTTCCCATATACCCAACCGCGTAAGGGACGCAAAATCCGGGAACATAACACCGATATAACGGAAACTAGGGCGGCAAGAGTGGAACAAAACACCAGGCATAAGGCCGAGCCTTCCACCCTTTACCAAGTATATAGATGCATTAATTAAATAAGATATATAGTGATATCCCAACAAGTAAACATGTCCCAACAAGGAACAACATCTCCATGTTCCAACAAGGAACAAACTTCAATCTTCACCTGCAACTAACAACGCTATAAGAGGGGCTGAGCAAAGCGGTAACCTAGCCAATCAACGGTTTGCTAGGACATAGGAGGGTTAGGGGCTGAACATGGCAATTTGGGAGGCTGACAAGCAAGTGGTAGGCATCGTAGCAATGGCATAGCAAAAGAGCGAGCAAACTAGCATAGCAAAGATAGTAGTGATTTCGAGGGTATGATCATCTTGCCTGAAGTCCCGCAAGGAAGAAGAACGAGTCCATGAAGGAGACAAACGGACGAAGATGAACGGGTCCTCACAAACTCGACGTTACCGGAACCAACCCGAAGAAGCAATCACCGGAAAAGAAGCACACAACATAGTAAACAACCACCACATAGGCATGGCATGATGCGCAAACAAGAATGATGCATGTCCGGTTTAAAGAGGCATGGCATGGCAAAATGCACAAGCAATCCTACAAATTAAGTGGAGCTCAATATGCACCGGGATGCATATTGACAAAACACCACATCAATTATTTAGTTCTCTCTCGTTTATGTACCCAACAATATTAAATGTTATTAAACATGGCAAGAGGGGAAACATGCTGAAACTATCTAATCTAGGCAAGTTTAAATGAGGCCGGAAGCAACGAACAACAATTCCGAAAAATCCTCAAGTGCAAATATTAGGTTTGGTCCTGATCTGTCCTAAACACAATTTTAGAGTTGTTTAACATGCAAAGTGATGCCACCATGATAAACTAGGCAAAATTCTACCCCATTTACATATAAAGTGAAGGAAATATGCCCTAGAGGCAATAATAAAGTTATTATTTATTTCCTTATATCATGATAAATGTTTATTATTCATGCTAGAATTGTATTAACCGGAAACATAATACATGTGTGAATACATAGACCAACAGAGTGTCACTAGTATGCCTCTACTTGACTAGCTCGTTAATCAAAGATGGTTATGTTTCCTAACCATGAACAAAGAGTTGTTATTTGATTAACGAGGTCACATCATTAGTAGAATGATCTGATTGACATGACCCATTCCATTAGCTTAGCACCCGATCGTTTAGTATGTTGCTATTGCTTTCTTCATGACTTATACATGTTCCTATAACTATGAGATTATGCAACTCCCGTTTACCGAAGGAACACTTTGGGTACTACCAAACGTCACAACGTAACTGGGTGATTATAAAGGAGTACTACAGGTGTCTCCAATGGTAGATGTTGGGTTGGCGTATTTCGAGATTAGGGTTTGTCACTCCGATTGTCGGAGAGGTATCTCTGGGCCCTCTCGGTAATACACATCACATAAGCCTTGCAAGCACTGCAACTAATATGTTAGTTGTGAGACGATGTATTACGGAACGAGTAAAGAGACTTGCCAGTAACGAGATTGAACTAGGTATTGGATACCGACGATCGAATCTCGGGCAAGTAACATACCGATGACAAAGGGAACAACGTATGTTGTTATGCGGTCTGACCGATAAAGATCTTCGTAGAATATGTAGGAGCCAATATGGGCATCCATGTCCCGCTATTGGTTATTGACCGGAGACGTGTCTCGGTCATGTCTACATTGTTCTCGAACCGTAGGGTCCGCACGCTTAACGTTACGATGACAGTTATTATGAGTTTATGCATTTTGATGTACCGAAGGTTGTTCGGAGTCCCGGATGAGATCACGGACATGACGAGGAGTCTCGAAATGGTCGAGACGTAAAGATTGATATATTGGAAGCCTATGTTTGGACATAGGAAGTGTTCCGGGTGAAATCGGGATTTTACCGGAATACCGGGAGGGTTACCGGAACCCCCCGGGAGACTAATGGGCCTATTGGGCCTTAGTGGAAAAAGAGAAAAGGGGCAGCCCATAGCTGGCCGGCGCCCCCCCCCCCCCCTTTCCCCAAGTCCTAGTAGGACTAGGAGAAGGGGTCGGCCCCCCCTCTTTCTCCTTTCCCCCCGAGAGTCCTAATTGGAATAGGATTGGAGGGGGAGTCCTACTCCCGATGGGAGTAGGACTCCCCTGCGCCTCCCTCTCCCTGGCCGGCCGGCTCCCCCTCCTCCAACCTTTATATACGGGGGCAGGGGACACCCCAAGACACACAAGTTGATCCTTGAGATCGTTCCTTAGCCGTGTGCGCTGCCCCCTGCCACCAAATTCCACCTCGATCATACCGTTACAGTGCTTAGGCGAAGCCCTGCGTCGGTAGTACATCAAGATCGTCACCACGCCGTCGTGCTGACGGAACTCTTCCTCGACGCTTTGCTGGATCGGAGCCCGAGGAACGTCATCGAGCTGAACGTGTGCTAAGAACTCGGAGGTGCCGGAGTAACGGTACTTGGATCGGTCGGATCGGAAAGAAGACGTACGACTACTTCCTCTACGTTGTGAGATCGCTTCCGCAGTCGGTCTGCGTTGGTACGTAGACAACACTCTCCCCTCTCGTTGCTGTGCATCACCATGATCTTGCGTGTGCGTAGGAAAATTTTTGAAATTACTGCGTTCCCCAACATAAAGTTTATTAAAATCGGAGTTACGGTTATTTAGATATGAATAAAATCATTTTAGCATGGCATAGAGCAAATTTAATGCAAACAACATGTTAAACATTTTAAACATGGATGAAAGTGGCATATTATTAATCTACACAGAATTCTGAGCAAGTTTCATATATAAATTGTTTTAATCCGATGCACGGTTCAAGAGTTATTAAATGCATGAACTAGGGGGACTATACTGCAAAACTACCAATGCACTGGATAATGGACAAATTCGCAGGACCCGAAAAAATACATATCGGGCCGAATCTGGCTTAGCCCAACAGCAAGGAAGGAAAAAAATAGAGAGGGGGGCGCTGGGGCGGCTCACCCAGGGCCTGGCCCGGTTCGGGTAGAAGGAGGGAAGCAGGCCGGCTGGCGGCTCGCTGGAGATGGGCCTGGACCACGAGGCGCTGGGCGCGGATCTGGAGGTAGAGATGGGCCGGGCTTGGCGCTGCGCTGGCTGGGAAGCTGGGCCGGCCCGCGAAGGAGGAGGAAGGCCAAACGAGGCCGACAGATCTGGGCCTCAGCGAGGTCCACGGGGAAGGTCAACGAGGCGACATGGATCGGTCTCCTCCCGATCCCGTCCGGCGGCGGCGGCGCTGTGAAGGAGCTCCGGCGAGGGCTGCGAAGGCCGGGGCGCACGGGAGGCGCCGGAAATGAGTAGGTCGGCGGCGGGGCACATGGATCCGGGGCGGAGGAGGCTCAAGGACGACGGGGAGGCCGCATTCGACGCGAGGACGGCCGATCCGGCGAGACTCGTCCACTCCGGCGACGAGCACGAGGCATGGGACTCCGGCGAGGTGTAGGAAGACCTCCGGCGAGGCAGGGAGACAAAGGAGCACCGGATCCGGCGGGGCTCGGCTCCCCGGGGCCGGATCTGGCCAAGACGAGACGGCGGCGCTAAATCCCCCAGGTGGAGGTCGCCGGCGGCAGCACTGGTGACCGGAAGAAGGCGACGAAGCGTGAGGCGGCGCGGGGAGGCGGGCGGTGGCGCTGGGCGGCGGGGAAGAGTAGCGCTCCGGCTCCCTCCCGATCCAGGTGGGATCGAGGAGGACCAGCCTTGGTGGCTGCGAGCGAAGGGGCTCTAGCCCGGGCGGGCCTCGGTTGGGCCAGGCGGGCCGTGGGGCTGGTGGAGGCGCTAGGCGCGACGTGGCAGCGCCTGCTTGGCTGCGCGCGTCGCCGGCGGCGGGCTGGCCGATGGGGGCGCGACAAGTGGCGGAGAAGGGGCGGCCGGCGCTGAAAATGAGGTGGGAGGTGGCGGCTGAGGGTAGGGGGAGGCTAGGTTGCCTGAAATGGACAAGGGGGTGTCCATATATAGCCAAAAGAGCTAGGGTTAGGGGATTTAGGGGGGTTTTAGGAGCGTTTCGGAGCCTCCGATCGCGATCTGACGGTCCGAAACAGAGGGGGGGTTTAGGTGGGCTGCAAGAGTGGAAGTGGACTGTGGAGAGCGGGTTGTGCTGAGAGAAGAGAAGAGAGAGAGAGACCCGGCGACTGTCTCCGGAGACCGAAAACGTCCGACGTTAGACCGGCTACTATTGCCGCTATATTTACCCGTTGGGGCGTCAAACGAACTCCGATTGCGATGAAACTTGACAGGCGGTGTGTCTATACTATAATAAGACCGCACACCAAATTTCAACCCAATCTGAGAACATTTTCCGGCCACTTATAAAATAATATTTCGGACATGCCGCGGGCGCGTGCAAGTGTGTCTGGGCTCAGAACGGACAACGGAGAGAACGAGGAGGCCGGGACGGATGCAAGTTTTGAAAACATGAAGATGCAATGCACATGATGACATGATAAGATGCAACACGCAAGCAAATGACATGGCAACGACGGCGAATAACGGGAAGACATGTGGCACATCGGTCTCGGGGCGTTACAACACTCCACCACTACGAGAGGATCTCGTCCCGAGATCTAGAATGGCACCGGAGGGAAAACGGAAGAGAAGGAGAAGAGGTAAAACAAATTGCTTCTTTGGCAAACGAGTGAAACCACGAACCTTGAGAGGTTGAACAAATTGAAAGAAAGAATACAACGAAGATGAACAAAGTCGAAAACACTCCGTTAGAAAAGAGGGACAAGGAAGATTGCGAAACCTTGAGGTTGAAGGGAAGATATATCCAGAAAGCACTCCGGTTAAGGAAGGGGACCAAGGGAAAATCAAAAATTCGGGCAGCACTCCGGTTGAAAAGAAAAGAATTGAATAAGGTCTTGATAAGATGAGAAGATATTTGATGAAATCAACACACTGCCTCCATAACTATTGAATGGATGGAACAAGGGGTAAGAAAGATCTCAGACCGCACTCCGGTTGAGAAGGGAGTCAAAATTTGATAAGATGAGAGAGCTCAAATGAAAACACGACACTCCTGTTGAGAAAGGGATGCAAGACTTGATAAGGCGACAAGAACTTGAACAAAGGGGCACAATACTCCGGTTAAGCAAGATAGGGAAGGAATAAGAGTGATATAATTTGGACAGCACTCCGTTTGTAAATGGAAGAAATTGAACACGACGAGATGAGAGGATACTTGAAAAGAGGAGAGAACACTCCAATAAAAGTACAGGCATGGAAAGATCATGATCTTTGACAAAACGAGATAATGGATTGAAAAGATGAACATCACAATACCTCCGGAACAAAAGAATAGAAGATAGATAACTGAAATAGGAGAAATGAGGACAAAATGCCAACTTCTGCCACAAAAGAGTTTGGAAAGGCATCTTTAGGGGAAGGGTTGAGCGGAGTTGTTGGAAAAAAAACACCAACGAAAAGAATAGGTTGATATGGTCTTATGGAATATGTCTCAAATTAAGAGATGACAGCCTGCCACTCACGGGAAGAAGAATTGATTGGGTTTAAATGAACAAGGAGACGAGAAATTATTTCACCGGAAGGATAAAAGAAGAACTTGGATCATTATAAGCACCATAGATAACAACAATCCTCAGGGAAAGTTTTTAGGTGAAAATTAACCCAAGATAACTCCAATGACGAGATTGATGGATTTAAAATACCTCATTCTTAACAACATGTGAATCGTGACAATATGAACTCAAATTATCAAGAATGACATAATACCACCCCCAATAATATGGTAGAAAGAATTGCACTCCGGATAGCAAGATGAAGAAGGCTTGAGCTCGTCTGAAAAGAATCTTGATGAACCCTTCGAGAATGAATTAAATCCCTTAATGAACCATCATGTAGAGCCTTCATGGAGAACTCCGGTAATAAAAGAAAGATCCAAAATAACGGAATGATGTAAAGAATAAGATTTAAGACTCGCAATGATTTAGATAGAGAACTCCGTGATAATATAATTGCAAGAGGTTGGAACTCCGGGAAAGAAAGATGAGCACTTGAACCCAAGAATGTGATATGATGCACCTCCGGACTAAGGAATTAAATCACTTGGATAGAACAAGAGTAAGAATTATGTTATGCTCGTCCTTCATCAATTAAATTGATGACAAACCATGGATTTGGCATATTCCTTATTCTTGTAGAAAAGATTAAGAGAGATATAGCGCCAATTTGAGAAGGTCTTCAACAAACCACCGGAAGGATTGAAAACAACAAATAATTGATAAGGAAGAGAAATCTTCAGGAAACCACCGTAAGAATTAAGCATGAACCAAGAGAAGAAAAAGCACACACCGGGAAGAATTAAGCAAAATAAACGAAGATGCTTGAGAGACTTTAGATCCATGAGAACGAAGAGATCACGAACTGATTAAAGATCACTTGAACGAAGCACCGGTAAAATTAGGAGGGTGAGAGCTGAAATCTAGAGTTGATAATTCTTAGATGATTGGCTCCGGATAAACAAGCTGAGAATACTCTCGAATTGCTCCGGAAGGGTAAAAAGAATTCTCACAGTCAAACAATTATGAGAGGATGGCAACAAGCTAGCACCATGAATCTTGAAGAGAATGGAGCAAGATTAAAGAGAAACTCTTCTTCGGTCTTCAAATGATGAGAATGACGACAAGAAACACCACCAATAATTATTGAGGCACTCCGGAATAAAGAAGAATATATAAGAGTTGAATCAACGATGAAATTAATTTGAAAGATCTTGGGGAAGGACATTTGACTGATGATAATTCATTCTTACGTCAAACTTCAAAAGGAATTTAGTATAACTCCAGGGAAATAAGAAGAGTCAGGTAAGATCCTGGGAAAAGACCTGTGGGTTAGGGCCCACTCGAAAGAAAAACACCGTTGAAATGATTTTAAAAGGGAGGTTGCATCGGTTGAAATAAATGGCTAGAATGATATAACATCCTCGAAAGAGCTTGAACGAATGCAGAGTGGAAACAAGAATCTTCGAGATATCTTGAGCACCCCGAAACAATTGAATAGCGAGAAGTGAACGATTAAGAACTACACCGGCATGAGAAAAAAACATTGAAATACGGAAAAGGAGTATGATCAACACCGAAAGCTTGAATTGGTTCCACCGGAGAAGAAAAGAACAAAGAATGATAAATTTGAAGCTCCGTTAGAATATTCATGAGAATCACCGGATAAGAATATTGATAGAAAAGAATGGGGAGACTTCACATGAATAAAATGATACTTGATTAAGACATCCGAATCCTTGACGAAAAAGGGTGGGTGGGCGGGAAAAACAAAGGCAACTTGGAGATGGATGAAACAAACACCGTTGAGAAGAAGTGATAATTGATCTTGCGGAAGTTGAAATGATCAGATCCACTTGAGGAGAGACACACCGGTTGAAAAAAATTAACAAAAACAATCTTGACGATCAAGAAGGATTGGTATTCACATCGGAGTATGAGAACACCATTTAGGAAAAGGTATGGAATCAACATTTGACTTCGAAGCAACTCGAATACCACAACTCAAAATAAAACCAAGGATTGGCTTGCGGAATAAGCCGGAGCAAACATATGATAGAGATTTCGTCCGAAGTTTTTGTGGTGGGACCTACACGGTCTCGATCGTATAGCACCATCATGTACAAGGCAGTGCACATGACATACGAAGCGTCCCCGAGTCAGCATAGCCAAGGACTCTTTAAGACACAACGCGACCACTGTAAAATCGACCGTGAATAGGCGAACCACTAGACGTCGAACCCCAATTTCATATCATACATCTGTCAGAAAGAAATCCTAAGAGCTACTTGAATTCCCACCTATGAAATTCCCGAAATTTTCCGGTTATGCAATCAGGTGTTGAGGATATAGGGGAAGCATAATATCTCACCCAAGCTAGCAAATCCTACATCCAGCTGCATCCATCCTTCAACACATAACCAAGAAACCTTCGGAAACCATCTATCTCAACCTTCGAAAAGCATCCGTTATACAAGTTATGGCGATACTCTTGAACTCCCGCCCCAGTACTGGGTGGCGTCGAGGTTATCTCACCAACGAACTGCATAAAGGAGATTTTCGATGTCGCGAACATATCTCAAGTATTCAAGAATTGCAATGATAAAATTATGATGACAACACCTCAGAGCTCAACTCCCCGGGACACTTCCACTAAACCCCTGACAGGAGGCACCAAGACAGTATTCTCATCATAAGCCATCGGAACAAAACCAAGATACTCGCGTGATCCTAAAAAAAATTTTAGTGAAATTTGAGAAGAGAAGAGTCAAAACTCTACGTCAGGATGCCTCACCAGAGCGACGAAGGGACTGGGAAGTAAAAATAATTCCTAAACTCTCCGATATATAATTCCTAAGGACTCAAAACATTATTCTAGACACAACTCGGCTGCTAAAAACGATCAAGCAATGGGGCTCCTAAGGTCGGGGAAGGCTCTGATTACCAACTTGTAACACCCTCGATGCGACTATATCTCCCACGTGTCGAGGCACGACTTAGAGGCATAATCGCATTGAAGGCATATGTCGCAAGTGAGGTAATCTTCGCACAACCCATGTAATATAATAAGGGGAAAAGATATATAGTTGGCTTACAATCGCCACTTCACACAATTACATGAATAAACATTACATCAATCAAATACACTCATGGTCCGACTACGGAACCAAAATAAAAGAAGAACCCCAAATGCGACAAAGGTCCCCGATCGACCCCAACTGGGCTCCACTACTGATCAACTAGAACGAAACAACATAAGGACAAGATCTTCATCGAGCTCCTCCTGAGCTTGGTAGCATCATCTGCACGGTCTCATCGGCACCTGCAAGCTGGTTTTGGAAGTATCTGTGAGCCACAGGGACTCAGCAATCTCGCACCCTCGCGATCAAGACTATTTAAGCTTATGGGTAAGGTAAAGGTATGAGGTGGAGCTGCAGCAAGCGACTAGCATATATGGTGGCTAACATACGCAAATGAGAGCGAGAAGAGAAGGCAAAGCACGGTCGATAAAGTATGATCAAGAAGTGATCCTGGACTACCTACGTCAAGCATAACTCCAACAACCGTGTTCACTTCCCGGACTCCACCGGAAAGAGACCATCACGGTTACACACGCAGTTGATTCATTTTAATTAAGGTCAACTTTAGGTTTTCTACAACCGGACGTTAACAAATTCCCATCTGCCCATAACCGCGGGCACGGCTTTCGAAAGATCAAATCCCTGCAGGGGTGTCCCAACTTAGCCCACGACAAGCTCTCATGGTCAACGAAGGAATAGACCTCCTCCCGAGACATTCCGATCAGACTCGGTATCCCGGTACTCCAAGACATCCTCGACAATGGTAAAACAAGTCCAGCAAAACCACCCGATGCGCCGACATCCCGATGGGAGCTGCACATATCTCGTTCTCAGGGCACACCGGATAAGCTAAGCGTACAGGAGCCGACGTAACCCAAGTTGCCAAGGGATGGCCATGCACGGTGCTCTGGGTTGGGCCAACACTTAGACAAGCACTGGCCCGGGGGTTAAAATAAGATGACCCTTGGGCTGGCCTAACCCAAGGGAAAAAGAGGCTAGGTGGCAAATGGTAAAACCAAGGTTGGGCCTTGCTGGAGGAGTTTTATTCAAAGCGAACTATCAAGGGGTTCCCATATACCCAACCGCGTAAGGGACGCAAAATCCGGGAACATAACACCGATATAACGGAAACTAGGGCGGCAAGAGTGGAACAAAACACCAGGCATAAGGCCGAGCCTTCCAACCTTTACCAAGTATATAGATGCATTAATTAAATAAGATATATAGTGATATCCCAACAAGTAAACATGTCCCAACAAGGAACAACATCTCCATGTTCCAACAAGGAACAAACTTCAATCTTCACCTGCAACTAACAACGCTATAAGAGGGGCTGAGCAAAGCGGTAACCTAGCCAATCAACGGTTTGCTAGGACATAGGAGGGTTAGGGGCTGAACATGGCAATTTGGGAGGCTGACAAGCAAGTAGTAGGCATCGTAGCAATGGCATAGCAAAAGAGCGAGCAAACTAGCATAGCAAAGATAGTAGTGATTTCGAGGGTATGATCATCTTGCCTGAAGTCCCGCAAGGAAGAAGAACGAGTCCATGAAGGAGACAAACGGACGAAGATGAACGGGTCCTCACAAACTCGACGTTACCGGAACCAACCCGAAGAAGCAATCACCGGAAAAGAAGCACACAACATAGTAAACAACCACCACATAGGCATGGCATGATGCGCAAACAAGAATGATGCATGTCCGGTTTAAAGAGGCATGGCATGGCAAAATGCACAAGCAATCCTACAAATTAAGTGGAGCTCAATATGCACCGGGATGCATATTGACAAAACACCACATCAATTATTTAGTTCTCTCTTGTTTATGTACCCAACAATATTAAATGTTATTAAACATGGCAAGAGGGGAAACATGCTGAAACTATCTAATCTAGGCAAGTTTAAATGAGGCCGGAAGCAACGAACAACAATTCCGAAAAATCCTCATGTGCAAATATTAGGTTTGGTCCTGATCTGTTCTAAACACAATTTTAGAGTTGTTTAACATGCAAAGTGATGCCACCATGATAAACTAGGCAAAATTCTACCCCATTTACATATAAAGTTTATTAAAATCGGAGTTACGGTTATTTAGATATGAATAAAATCATTTTAGCATGGCATAGAGCAAATTTAATGCAAACATCATGTTAAACATTTTAAACATGGATGAAAGTGGCATATTATTAATCTACACAGAATTCTGAGCAAGTTTCATATATAAATTGTTTTAATCCGATGCACGGTTCAAGAGTTATTAAATGCATGAACTAGGGGGACTATACTGCAAAACTGCCAATGCACTGGATAATGGACAAATTCGCAGGACCCGAAAAAAAATACATATCGGGCCGAATCTGGCTTAGCCCAACAGCAAGGAAGGAAAAAAAATAGAGAGGGGGGGCGCTGGGGCGGCTCACCCAGGGCCTGGCCCGGTTCGGGTAGAAGGAGGGAAGCAGGCCGGCCGGCGGCTCGCTGGAGATGGGCCTGGACCACGAGGCGCTAGGCGCGGATCTGGAGGTAGAGATGGGCCGGGCTTGGCGCTGCGCTGGCCGGGAAGCTGGGCCGGCCCGCGAAGGAGGAGGAAGGCCAAACGAGGCCGACAGATCTGGGCCTCAGCGAGGTCCACGGGGAAGGTCAACGAGGCGACATGGATCGGGCTCCTCCCGATCCCGTCCGGTGGCGGCGGCGCTGTGAAGGAGCTCCGGCGAGGGCTGCGAAGGCCGGGGCGCACAGGAGGCGCCAGAAATGAGTAGGTCGGCGGCAGGGCACATGGATCCGGGGCGGAGGAGGCTCAAGGACAACGGGGAGGCCGCATTCGACGCGAGGACGGCCGATCCGGCGAGACTCGTCCACTCAGGCGACGAGCACGAGGCATGGGACTCCGGCGAGGTGTAGGAAGACCTCCGGCAAGGCAGGGAGACAAAGGAGCACCGGATCCGGCGGGGCTCGGCTCCCCGGGGCCGGATCTGGCCAAGACGAGACGGCGGCGCTAAATTCCCCAGGTGGAGGTCGCCGGCGGCAGCACTGGTGACCGGAAGAAGGCGATGAAGCGCGAGGCGGCGCGGGGAGGCTGGCGGTGGCGCTGGGCGGCGGGGAAGAGTAGCGCTCCGGCTCCCTCCCGATCCAGGTGGGATCGAGGAGGACCAGCCTTGGTGGCTGCGAGCGAAGGGGCTCTAGCCCAGGCGGGCCTCGGTTGGGCCAGGCGGGCCGTGGGGCTGGTGGAGGCGCTAGGCGCGACGTGGCAGCGCCTGCTTGGCTGCGCGCGTCGCCGGCGGCGGGCTGGCCGATGGGGGCGCGACAAGTGGCGGAGAAGGGGCGGCCGGCGCTGAAAATGAGGTGGGAGGTGGCGGCTGAGGGTAGGGGGAGGCTAGGTTGCCTGAAATGGACAAGGGGGTGTCCATATATAGCCAAAAGAGCTAGGGTTAGGGGATTTAGGGGGGTTTTAGGAGCGTTTCGGAGCCTCCAATCGCGATCTGACGGTCCGAAACAGAGGGGGGTTTAGGTGGGCTGCAAGAGTGGAAGTGGACTGTGGAGAGCGGGTTGTGCTGAGAGAAGAGAAGAGAGAGAGAGACCCGGCGACTGTCTCCGGAGACCGAAAACGTCCGACGTTAGACCGGCTACTATTGCCGCTATATTTACCCGTTGGGGCGTCAAACGAACTCCGATTGCGATGAAACTTGACAGGCGGTCTGTCTATACTATAATAAGACCGCACACCAAATTTCAACCCAATCCGAGAACATTTTCCGGCCACTTATAAAATAATATTTCGGACATGCCGCGGACGCGTGCAAGTGTGTCTAGACTCAGAACGGACAACGGAGAAAACGAGGAGGCCGGGATGGATGCAAGTTTTGAAAACATGAAGATGCAATGCACATGATGACATGATAAGATGCAACACGCAAGCAAATGACATGGCAACGACGGCGAATAACGGGAAGACACGTGGCACATCGGTCTCGGAGCGTTACAAACGCGTGGGCCGTTTTGCTATATATAGTAGCTAATATAAACTCAGGAATCAGCAGCAAAAGTTCTTTCAAGTCTCTTCCAGGCCGAATTAGAGATGGGAAACGATATGCCTTCCAAGCGCATGTGTGCGTCCGGACGGAGAGGGGAAGCACAAGTAGTCGGTTTTGGACTGGATTACCAACTGGACTCCTGCACGAATATAAATCTCTGGCATTCGAGTCGGACAGTACCATAGGCTGATGGATAGGGGACCGGCTACTGGTCAATCACCTGATTTTGGGAAATGGGCCAGTCGATTCCTAACCAATCGACTGAACCAAAATTGTGGTCAGCCAATTTTAGTGTTATAGCACACCTTAAGTCTTTCTGCATATAAAACCAACAAAGGCTCACAAGACTTCATGGGCCAATGCAAAACAATGGCCCGTTGATAAACAAAAACAAAAATAGAGAAAACAAACAAAAATGCAGACAACTTGCAAAAAAAATTGCACATTTGTACGATATGCAAAAATAAGCATATAGGAGTGCAATTTATGCAAAAAAGAAATTTTGTAAGAAGGAATGAATTATTTATTTTATATTTGCAATCTCACACATGTATATTTAGTTTTATAGATGCATACAATACATATATGCATAGGAATATATCAAGGGCCTCTTTGATTCATAGGATTTTGAAAACGTAGGAATAGGAAAAGCGTAGGGTTGGAGTGGCAATGCCCATTTGAATCCTATAGAATTAGCAGTGATTGTTTGATGTCACGGGAAAAACAAAGGAATTGTAAAAAGAGGTTGGATTGGATGTTAAATTTCCTATGAAATGTAGTACAAAAGATTCCATAGGAAAAATTCCTATGGGATCCAATCCTATGAATCAAAGGACCAACATAGGAAAAAAATCCTAAGGATTTCAATCCTCCAGAAATCCTATAAAATTCCTTTGAATCAAAGAAGCCCCAAAATGTATTATTATGATGAAAAATAAGCATACACTAGTGAGATTTCCGCGAAAAATAGTGTTTACTAAAAAGTAATGGATTGTAACATCGGTATTACCTTTACAAATAAAATAAAATGAAAACTAAAACAAAATAATAAATAATAAATTAGTGGCATTGGCATTTGATCGACGGTGTCTCTACTTCTCCGGATCAAAATAATGAATATCGGTATTACCGTTTAAGAAGAAAGAAAAGTAAAAAAACAATAATGATAAAATTTGTACACAGTTTGAATAGAAATTGCACTTTTTTATAATACGCAAGAATAAGCACAAATGGTGAAATTTCACAAAAAAATTCCTAAGTAGGAATGAATTAGAGGTATTGGTATTACCCTTAAGAAATAAAGAAAATAAAATAAAAACTTAAACAAAATTACAATAGTGAAGTTTTCTAAGAAACAATGAATTAGTGTCATTGGTTTATTGTTAAGAAGAAAGGTACTGAAAATAATAAAACAAATAATGAAATAATCTGTAAACAATTTGCACAAAAGTTGTGCATTTTTAGTGTGCATATAATCATGAATTTTTGGCACATATTATATTCTATTTGTTTGTATATAATTACACTCAGCCAAAAACCCACAAAAAACAAAAATAACCAATAAAGGAAAGAAAGAGGGAAAAAGAAAAACCCATAGAAACAAACAGAAAAAAAAGGGAAGCAAAAATACCCTAAAATAGGAAAGAAAATGATACAAAAAACTAAAAGTATACTGTGACAAAATTTGCATATAATCTGCACATAAATTGCGCTTTGTTATAATAAGCAAGAATAAGCACATAATAGTGAACTTTTTCCCAAAAAGAAAATTTTCTAAAGAAAGAACGAATTAGTGGCATTGATATTTGATCCATGGTGTCTCTACTTCTCCAGATCAAAATAATGAATTAGTGGTATGGGTACTACCTTTTAAGAAGAAAGAAAAGTAAAAAAACAACAATGACAAAATTTGCACAAGGCTTGAATAGAAAATGCGCTTTTTTTCTAATATGCAGGAATAAGCACAAATAGTGAAAATTCACAAAAAAAAATCCAAAGTAGGAATGAGTAGGTATTGGTATTACCCTTAAAGAATAAAGAAAATGAAATAAAAACTTAAACCAAATTAAAATAGTGATTTTTTTGTAAGAAACAATGAATTAGTGTCATTGATTTCCCATTAAGACAAAAGGAACTGAAAATAATAAAACAAATAATAAAATATTTAGCGAACAATTTGCACAGAAGTTGCGCATTTTTAAAATATGCAGGAATAAGAATATAATAGTGTAATTTTCACAAAAAGGAAGTTTCCCGAGAAGCAATGAATTTGTGGCGTTGGTCTTATCATTAAAGGATAAGGAAATAAAATAATACTAAAAAACTGAAATACCAAAGTTTTCAAGAAAGAATGAATTAGTGGCTTACGTATTACTCTTTAAGAAAAAATAAAATGGCATAGAAACTAGAACAAAATCAAAACAACGAGGTTTCTAAGGAAGAAACTAGAACTAAAACAAAATCAAAATAATAAGTTTTTTTAAGAAAGAATAAATTTGTGTCATTAATTTTACTCTTTAAGAAAAACAAAAACAAATTAATTAATTAAAATAAGGAAGAATGAATTAGTAGCATTACTATTACCTATTAAAAATAAAAATAAAAGTTTGCAAAACTTGCACACAACTTCGCTCTTAAATTACACTAATTTAGTAGGCAAACAATAATTATATAGTAGCGCAATTTTCGCACATATTGCAAATTATTTAAGTGTGTACATTACATTCACCCAACATCCCAGAAAATATCAAGAAAATAAAAAAAACCAACTAACAAAGAGAAACAAAAAAACAAAAGTAAGAGCACATAAAAATAAAAAGATATTTAAAAAACGAAGAGGGAGAGAGGAGGGCTGGTACGCACAATTGATGGGCTCTGGCTCAGAAGGAAATCGACTGGCTCAAATAAGGGGCCAGACAAAAAAAGAAACCCACACAACAAACAACATAGGTCAGGAAAAAAAACGCAGCACGAATGTCAGAGAAAAATCAATGGTCACAAAATTGACTGATCCAAAAGTGATATTTCAGCTGACTAAAATGTACTCCCTTTGTCCGGAAATACTTGTCCTAGAAATGGATAAAATGGATATATCTATAATTAAAATAAGTCTAGATACAACCATTTCGAGGACAAGTATTTTCGGACGAAGGGAATAGCTAAAGTGGATGAATACATATATACGGGGACGCCGGCGCCTGGTCAACCACGTACCAACGACGACATAACCCGTTTGCCGCGACACAGGACGAACAAATTCACGATGTGCTCCGTGGCCGGAACGAGGCATGCCCTTCCTCCTAGGAAGGCGCCGAGCTACGCAGGCTGCAAGCGGACGCTTGCGGGCGCTCTGATGGTGCCACCACACCTGGCCGACGAGCCCATCGAGGCCGTGCCGCTGGCCGTCTCCTCTCCCAAGGACAAGGAGAGAGCCGAGCCGCGGACCCGCGGTGGATACGCGCGCCTGCTCCCCTACCTGAGGCTCCGTGTTAACCCGCCGAAAATATATATTAGAGCACATGCACCAGGTCCTTTTTATCTAGTCATTCATTTTCTGTTTTAAGATTCATGCAAATACATTTTTCTTTTTTGTTTCTTCCACATGAAACATATCTTGAAGTTCAAACCTATGTAGTGTGGCAAAGCTTTTTAAATAGAATCTAGGATAAATATTTTAGATTTTCTTGTCAAATATAAATGTACAAAATACGTATTGTTTGATTAAAAAATCATATTTTTAGTATTTATGTTGGACAAAAAATTCTGAAAGATTTATCCTAGATTCTAGTTAGAAAGCTTTGCCACGCTGCATAGGTTTGAACTTCAAAATATGTTCTATGTGAGAGAAACAAAAAAGAAAAAAATTTATATAAAAAGTTAGTTGTGTCACACGGATCTTAAAGCGATATTGAAGAGTTAGATAGCAGAGCCTGGGTGCAAGGGCTCTAAAAATCCATGTCCGTTAACCTGCCCGTGCACTTCATCGACGAGAAGACGGTGACCGCCACCGAAGTGGACCCGCAGCAAAACCGGTTCCGCCTCCCGGTCGACGGCGTGATGCGCAACCTCCGCCCGGTCCTCTCCACCCTCGACCTCCAGGCCGCCAACCTGCTGCACGACGAAACCCTGAGGCCAAGGCTGCCCAAGCTCGTCCCTGCCCTTGGGGCTGGGGAGGAGAAGGCGGTGAGGAAGAAGAGACGGGGGAGGAAGCACGGCGACAAAACTTTGACCTCTTTTGAAGAAAAGACAAAAATTTGGCCAAAATAGTGTGAATAGTGAGCTATAATAGCAAATAAAAAATTTGCCCTGAAGTCAAGGCTGGATTTTTATACGTGAAAATTTATATACTAGTGCAAAAGAAAGTGAAGTTTATGCTAAAAAAACTTCTGAACTATTTTTGACTTGTTGTAACTAATTAAAAAAATCCATATACGGTGTTTTGGAGGATTTTTTGCAAAAAAATAATTCGAAAATGATATTTTCAGGTTTTAAAAAATTAAAATAATCCTGTCAAAAGTTGTACATATTTGCGGCGGGTCAGTAAATTTTCGTTCAAAATATTATGATTTGCATGTTGTGCAAAAAAAATTCCTGGCCTATAACAACAACAAAAATTGGACAATTTTCATGTACGTATTTGTCTTTTTTCCCTATGCCATATGAAAGTATATTGTTATAAAACATTTTCTCGAACATGCTATGCATTTATTTCTATATCAGGGTTTTTTTGCGCTATGAAAGCATGATATTTCCGAGCCCGGCCTCTATTGGTCATTTCCAAAGGGCCCCCCTTTTGAAGTGCCCCTACACTATTAGCACTTGGAACATGGTCAGGTCTTGGTCAGGGTTTTTGCAATGGTCGGTCTCAGTGGCGGGATTCGGCGGCAGTTATCTATACTAAGTCTCTTGATGTTGCAAAATTAATTAGGAAGGTCAAGTTTAAGCATTATATTAGAAGAGTTAATGTAGTGGCTCATGAGCTAGCAAAGTTTAATTTTTTTAAAAAGATTTCTAATTATTGGAACGATGATCCTCCAAACTTCCTACTTGAGTGATCTCAAATTATGTAATTATTATTTGAATTTCAATAAAGCTAGCAATGATTGTCTTCCCTCAAAAAAAAAATCTTGGTCAGGTTTTTCGTTTTTTACCTTCACTCGAGCGATTGGAGTCAAATGAGAGATGTTGTGGAGAGTGGTCTATCGGGCTGGGGCGGCCAGGAGAGTAGTCTTTTTATTTTTGTCACAACCTTGTTGTTGTTTCTTATGTTTGTGACAGTCTCTTACTTAATACTCCCTTCTACTAAAGTTGAGACACTTATTTTAGTTCCCGCCAAAAAAGGCATTTATTTTAGGACAAAGGGAGTGGTAGATTGAGGCTCTTTGCAACAACAAAAAAGATTGATGCAAAGTTTTCTCCTCTACTATCCAAAGAAAAGAAAAGGGTTTAGCTCTCCAAGAAATGTCATTGCAATTTTGTTCCTGTATTTATTTATTTTTTGAAACAGAGGCAAAAGCTTTGCTTCATCTCGTTAAGAAAGAAGGAGTATAAAACAAAGTCTCAATGAGGGCCACTACTCCTCAACAAATGTGAAAACAAAAAGGACTGCTCTCGCGGCATTAAGAATCCTAAGTGTTTAGCCCCGGCCAAAACCCAATTTCTGGCCTCCACCTTGATGCCCTCTAGCACCATGGTAGACATTGAGGATTTCTTCTCGAACACCCTCGTGTTTCTCTCTTTCCAAACCTCCCAAGAGACTAGCATTATAAGCAAAGAGGTCGCCTTCCTCCGGTGTCCGCGACTAAGGGCCGTTCTAGTCCAGCACTCATGGACCGAAGAGATTCCAGCCCAGTCGGCGGTGTCAAGCTCCGGTGTGTCAAGCCAACATCTCACCACATTCCAAATGCACATGGAGAACCTACACTGAAACATAATATGTGCCACCGTCTCTGGCTCCCTCTTGCAGAGTTGGCATAAATTATAATTTGGCTACCATCGCCGCTGTAGTCGGTCCGCCTTCCAAATCATGTTCTCGTTGATGAGCCACACGAAAAACTTGCACTTGGAGGGGGGGGGGGCAGTTTCCCCATACCACTTTCTTCATGTTGGTTGCCACCGCCCCTTCAAATTGCGCCATGTAGTACGAGGCGGACGAGTATGTGCCATTGGTTGTGAGGTTCCACTTGAAGTCATCGGCTAGGTCATCCCGAAGTTCAACCTGGCTAAGCTTCTCCCAAAGCGTGCAGAACGGTGCAATATGGTAAACCGAAGGCCCATCCTCCATGTTAATCCAGTGTACCAAATTTTGATCCTGCGTGGCCTCCTTTACAGATTTGTTCTTGTTGGATGAGCTCGCGAACACGAGCGGGGCGATGTCCTTGGGCTTCTATCCTTCTAGCCATGGGGAGTGCCAAAAATGTGTCGTCCGACCGTCCCCCCACGGTGATAGTTGTCGCCTCATAAAAGAGCTCTCTATCCGTGGAGTCGCATGGGTTTCCCATGCCCACCCAAGGTCTATCGGGTTCCTTCCATTCGTACCATAGCCATCTTAGGCGCAAAGCTCCCGCATATAAGTGAAGGTCGAGGACTCCCAAACCGCCCAGGCTCTTTGGTCTGCACACGGCCTTCCGGTTGACCTTGCATTGCCCACCAAAGACCTTCTCAGCTCCCTCCCAAAGGAAGGCCCTCTCAAGCTTATTGAGATTGCACAAAGTACTCTCAGGGAGTTTAATCGGTGTGGCATGGAAAGTGGTCTGGGATGTGGTCACTGATCTAACCAACTCGGCTCGCCCAGCCGCCGTGATGAACCGGCCTGCCAAGGTACCAACTTCCCTGCAGCTTTGTCCACTAAGTGTTGAAGATCTTGTTAGAAACCCAGGCCTAGCTCCCGGTCCATCGGCATATGTTCGGATGTTTTCGGTGCGCATCGGACACTCCACTATAAGCGGAGAGCCCACTACATCCCAAAAGACTGGCCTGAAGGGAGTGTGGCACTCTCCCTTATAAGGAGGTCCTAGCCTCCTCCCATATCCGAGGTGGGACTAAAGTCACCGGTGTTGCCCAAGGTCAGGTTCCTGACACCCCGCCCCCCTAGAGAAAGCCCCCTTAGGGTGGCGTGGGGCCCAACTCTGATACCACTTGTTAGCAACCCCGGCCCATCGGCATATGTTCGGACGTTTCCAGTGCGCATCAGACACTCCACTACAAGCGGAGAGCCCACTACATCCCAAAAGACCGGCCTGAAGGGAGTGTGGAACTCTCCCTTATAAGGAGGTCCTAGCCTCCTCCCATATCCGAGGTAGGACTAAAGTCATTGGCGTTGCCCAAGGTCAGATTCCTGACACCGTGATGAACCAACTCGGCGGGACCAACTTGGCTCGCCCAGCCGCCGTGATGAACCGGCCCTGCCAAGGTACCAACTTCCCTTTGGCTTTGTCCACTAAGTGTTGAAGATCGATTTTCCTGAGCCGGTGGACGGACAATGGGAGGCCGAGGTCGTTTTTCTGTCATTGTATGGATGAAATCCCTGGTTCAAACCGGTGTATATAATTGGTTCAAACATATAACCAATGCATGGATGAGTTTCCTTGGATCCAGGCATTTAATTGTTTTGTTTGGTGCATCTACGTGGCTTGTTTTCAGTTTATGTACAATCTTTTTCTAGATAGGGTATACGATGACATGATATATGTCACTTGGCCTGCTGAAATCAGTCTCTACATATTTGAAGCGCATTTGTCCTAATTAGGCCCTGGCATTCTTAAGCAAGCAATTAGCCATCAACAAGCCTTTTTTTTAGAGAGCAACGCTGACCCTTGCATCCTGGAGCTTCTGGTACAGATGCATGAAAATGTTGAAAGAAAAGCTGAACCCACTCTTACACAAGCAAAATAAAGTCTTGTCCTGAATTCCATAGCCGGATCAACAAGGGAGCGTTTTCCTTAGTGGGCACACTTGCAGTAGGCAAACCGCCTACTGTTTTCTCAAAGGCAATGGGCAGAGTTCCTTCTCAAAATCAAAGGTGCAGAGTTCCATTCAACCTTTTTTTTAATTTATTTTTTATTTTGGAAAGGAATAAGATCGATTCCACTCAGACTTTGGCTCCTAGCAATCTCGCTAGTCACCACACCAGCAACACAGTCAGGGGCAACATCTGCTCAAACGCCTGCAGACCGAGCTGCGGAAGCAAATGTGCAGCAGTATTACAGTTTCTACTGTAGAAAATGAAGTCTGAGACATCTAGGGTCAGTTGAAGCAAAGGATCACCTCTGTTTCAGTTGTCAGTTTGCAAAGACCTCCTAGTTATGCCCTGGCATTAATCTGGGATTTGATTTTTTTTGATAGTATTTCAAACTCTGAAGCTAATCTTCTTTTATGAACATCATCACTGTTGGGGCATCTGGGTTACCAAGACATGAGTGACCACATTTTCAAAGGATTAGTGCAGCGTGCAGCCCAGCCTTTCAT
Organism: Triticum aestivum; assembly: GCF_018294505.1. Lineage (NCBI taxonomy): Eukaryota > Viridiplantae > Streptophyta > Magnoliopsida > Poales > Poaceae > Triticum > Triticum aestivum. Next base: position 24,494,483 of record NC_057809.1, read on the forward strand.
AGATACCTAAAAGTTAGATAATTCAGATGATTAATCCATAGATTTGCACCCTGAACTTGATGCTACATTGGGTACTTGAATACTAACTGAATCTATTCTGTATTTTACTATGTACATGTGGAACAATAACTGAATCTAATCGCCAGCTGAAAAGAAAAGAAAGTAAAAAAGATTTGTGGAGTCTGTCAGACAACCACTAGGCCACCCTGGAGAGGCATGAGCCAATTCAGGAACGATCCTCTACAGCCGTTGGATTGATCCCATCAGGATAAAACCCGGGCCGTTAATCACGCTCTGGACCAGAGGTTAGAATGCATCAACCAGACTGAAGTGCTTGCCTCCTTATTGGTAAAGGATGCAGCGGTACGAGCCTATAGAACAGATCCTGTTCAAGTAAGGTCGTGCTTCCTTCAGCTGTGCCACGCCTTATAAACCACCCCGTTGTCGTATAAACTAGCGAGGTGGGACTAATTAAGTAGAGTAGGCACATGCAGCAGCGCCTCCTCAGGCAGAGCTTGAAAGAAGGGTCCGTGGCCCATGTAGTTTGGCACGAGAATGAGCAAAGCCCGGCCCATCCATCAGAGAAACATTCAGCTGTGAGCCTGTGAAGATTTCGATCTAGTTTAAATATCTGGCAAATGCTGCAGAGTCCGTACTTTTAATGCACAATTTCGAACAATGCTTACTGTAACTTTTTTTTATGACGCCTGGTTTTTGTTACCTTTACCTTTTATACAAAATTAAATTACAGTCGGCCATTACCAAAGTAACAGACATAGTGCCAGATTGGAGAGAAGAAGAAGGCGGCGACAACGGAACGTCACATACAGAAGAAAAATCTATCGACTGAGTAGCACAGCCCTATGCTATTTGGTTTTGGCCTGGGAGGCTGTCACTTGGCCTGCTGAAATCAGTCTCCATATTTGAAGCGCAATTGTCCTAATTAGGCCCTGGCATTCTTAAGCAAGCAATTAGCACTCTTGCCTCCTGAAGCTTCTGGTAACGGATGCATGAAAGTGTTGAATGAAAAGCTGAACTCAGTCTTCCACAAGCAAAAGAAAGTCCTGTTCTGAATTCCACAGCATTTTCCTTACTGAGCATACTTGCAGTAGGCAAACCACCTACTGTTTTCTCAAAGGCAATGAGCAGAGTTCCTTCTCAGAATCAAAGGTGCAGAGTTCCAGTCAACCTTCTTTATCTGGCTGCTACTGAGAGACAGACTGAATAAAAAGCACCATGTTGCAAAGGAAGAACTTCTTTCTGCCATCTTACCACGGTGTCATGTGTGGTCTTCAGACAGTTTTTTATTTTGCTTTTTGAACGGAGTAAGGTCTATTCCGCTCAGACTTGTTCCTAGCAATCTTGCTACTCACCACACCAGCAACATCTGCCCAAACGGTGAGAGGCACGGACGCCTTCAGACCGAACTGCGCAAGCAAATGTGCATCAGTATTACAGTTTCTACTGCAGAAAACGAAAGGATCATCTCTGTTTCAGTTGTCAGTTTGCAAAGTCTTCCAACCTATTTTTGGTAATATTTCAAACTAAGGAAGCACTAATTTTATTTTTATGAACATCATCACTGCTGGAGCATCTGGGTTACCAGGACATGAGTAATCACATCTTCAAATGATTACTGCAGCCCATCCTTAATATTCTGTATTAGCCTGTGCACATGGAACAACAACTGAATTTATTCTAGATTTACTGCAGCCCCAGCCTTCATATTCTGTATTAGCTTGCACACATGGAAGAACAATTGAATTTATTCTGGATTAACAACAACTGAATCTAATCGCCAGATCCTAGCTCTACAGCCAAAAAGAGCTGGAGAAAAAAAAAGAATTGAGGAGTCTGTCAGACAACCTCTGAGCCACCCTGCACTAGTGTGAGCCACCAGGCAGGAACGATCCTCTACAGCCGTCAGATGGCACCCATCAGGTGATCCTAGCCGTTAATCACGCTCTGGCCCAGAGGTGAGAATGCATCAACCAGACTGAAGTGCTTGCCTCCTTATTGGTGAAGGATGCAGCGGTACGAGCCTATAGAACAGATCCTGTTCAAGTAAGGTCGTGTTACATCAAGCAGCGTCACGCCTTATAAACCACTCTAGCGTCGTCTAAGCTAGCGAGGTGGGACTAATTAGAAAGCAGGCATGCAGGCATGCAGTGCTGCGCTTCCTCGAGCAGAGAGCAGAGCATCGAAGAAGGGTCCTTGGCCAATGTAGCTGGGCACGCGAATGACCAAAGCCCAGCCCATCAGAGAAACGTTTAGCTGTGCAGATTTTGAACTACTTTTAATGCATACCCTTTTTGTTTTCTTTAGCTTTTATGCGAAATGAAATTACAGTCGGCCATCACAAAAGTAGCAGATATATTTATGCCAAGCTAGAGAGAAGAGGAAAACAAAAATACAAGAACAAAACTGAGAGAAAAACGGGCGTGTTGTAACTCTGAAACATGACAGGCAGAACATACACTAGTTTGTTAAAGTACTTACATTTGTTGCATTTACTGACCCAGCTATTTCAAATGTAGTACAGCGGGAAAACTACTTTCTGCAACTTTCATTCGGCGACGCTCACGTCGTCCCCTACGTGGATGAAATGAAGCCCACTTTGGAACATGGTTTCAAACTGAAACCCACTTTGCAACATGGTTTCAACGGGATGAAATGAAGCCAAGATGGGCAGGGGCAGTACCAAGAAACAGGAGCATCAGCAATGATTAATAGGTATTAATTTCTCATCACGTCTCTGAAAAACAGGATCAGTTCATCAGGCAACAACGAACGCCGACAGCCTGATCGAGAGCAGCACGTCGTCGGGGCCTTGCCTGGTGAACACAAAGCAAGTTTGTGCGTCTGTGTTCAATTGTGGCTCCCAAGCACCACTGATACAACTGGCGTCGGTCTATCGGCAAGGGGCTCTATTCTTCTTCTGCAGATTGTGATTCTTGTTTAACCTGAAAAATAGAATACTCTACATGAGAGTGAAAAGATGGTACAGACAGACAATCGGAACAGGTGATTTTCGTGTGATACAAGTGGGTGCAGAATGCAGACATAAGGTACTTCTCGAAGGCGACGACTTCTCATGCATGGATAATTTTGTACTGATCTTTTATATACTGATTTTGCACTAATGACAGAGCAAGATCTCTGGACATATGAACTGGAATTTCGTTCACCTGGATACTCTTCTACCTCACAGGTGTATCAAATTATGTACTCCGGCGGTCATGAAACCCTCCTGCTTTTAAATGAAGAAGGAAATCTTGCTGTCAAAGGAAGCATCATTCTTTTTTACCGGCCACTGCTAAGTGACTGGGTGAATACAGTCAAAACAAGGCTTCACCTCTGATTCAGTTAGCAGTTTGCAAATTCCTCCTAATTGTGCCCTGGCATTAATCCAGGACATGCTCTTTTGGATAGTGTTTCAAACTCTTAAGCAAGCAATTGATAATCTTTTTTATGGGGGTTAACAGAACATCAAAGGATTGCTTTAAAAATGTTGGAAGTTGTTGAAAGTTGAGCTGGACTTAGCTTTCCATAGAGCTCTCTTTCTGAATTGCCAGCCTCATATATATGCAAGCAAACCTATATGGAAAGTCTCCTGAATTGCCGATCCCTCATGTAAACCTTTTTTTTTTGAAACCGAGGCAAAAGATTTGCCTCATATATTAATTAAGTAGATAAGAGGTTTTGTTACAATAGGCACCCTTACACGGCATGAGTGATTACTCGTGCAAAATAATGGCCCCTAATTTCATGTAAACCTATTTGGAACTCTGTACATACTCAGGAACGATCCTCTACAGCCGTTGGATGCACCCATCAGATGAACCCAGGCCGTTAATCACACTCTTGCCTCCTTAGAACAGATCCTGCTCAAGTAAGGTCCTTTTAAACTGGTTTAGCGGCGCCTAAACTAGCGAGATGGGACTAATCGCAGCGGCATGCAGCAGCGCCGCGCTTCCTCTCGTTCTCTGTTCCTTTCTATCTGAAAAATGCGGCATGGCTTTGATCAATGCCAACTTTATTTTCTTCATGAAAGCTAGTTAAACTAGTCTTAACCAGTGGGAAGACTACTTGCTGCAACTTCCAACACAAGCTTTGAAGAAACTCCAGCCACTTGTTTTTTATCTCCATTATGAAATCTCCATTATTTACTGCTTTTCTTCTACAGAACTTCATCATTACTCGATCAATTCCGTTCTACGGAACTTTATTTGTACTCAATCAATTCCATTTGTGAAAATACTACTAGATCAAAAAATAGGATGCAGCAACAACCAGAAACTGCAACAGAAGCGAGTACGACTGAAAGAGGCCACACAAGAGGTATAGATAAAACTGCATCATCTTTTCTTCATCCGGCTATATAATAACAAAACGAAAAAACATCAGAAGGAAGTAACAGCAGCAGCAGCAAAGAGAGTTCTCTACAACTCGGCCAACAGACTAATAACAGCAGTCTCCGCGAACAAACCCGACCACCCCCGACCACAACACAAAGTAAGTAGAGCACCAATTATCCATGTCTCCTCCCCCCTACTAACCCATTACAAAAATTGGTTCCCCTTTTAAACCATCTACAGCTCATCATGGTCCTCGTCGTCGACGCCGCCGTCGGCGCCCTCGCCGCCGGGAGCTCCGCCGGACCTCTGGTACACCGCCGACACGATGGGGTTGCACACGGCCTCCACCTCCTTGAGCTTCTCCTCGTAGTCCTCCTTCTCGGCCGTCTGGTTCTCATCCAGCCACTCGAGCGCCTCCTTGAGGGCCTCCTCCACCTTCTCCTTCTCCTCGCTCTCCAGCTTGTCTGCCAGCTTGTCCTTGTCGCCGACGGTGTTCTTCATGTTGTAGACATAGGTCTCGAGCTGGTTCCGGGCGTCGATGCGCTCCTTCACCTTCTTGTCCTCCTCGGCGAACTCCTCCGCCTCCTTGACCATCCGGTCGATCTCCTCCTGGCTCAGGCGGCCCTTCTCGTTGGTGATGGTGATCTTCTCCGACTTGCCCGTGCCCTTGTCCTCGGCCTTCACGTTCAGGATACCGTTGGCGTCAACCTCAAAGGTGACTTCGATCTGAGGAGTGCCCCTGAAAGTTGAGTTGCAGACAACAACACACAATCAGGAAACCTGACATATATTGCACCAGATGTTTATATTCACGTTATCTCTGAATTTGATAGGTACAAACCTTGGAGCTGGGGGAATGCCAGAAAGGTCAAACTTGCCGAGAAGACGGCAGTCCTTAGTCATACTGCGCTCACCCTCAAAGACCTGAACACAGTAGCAGATATATGTAAGAGTCAAGCTCCAGCAGACTGATACTTGGAAGTTTCAGAGAGGGAAGCAGATCGCTCATTGTATGTTACCTGGATGGAGACGGTGGTCTGCTGGTCCTGGTAGGTGGTGAAAACCTGCGACTTCTTGGTGGGGATGACAGTGTTCCTGGGGATCAGCTTGGTCATGACTCCTCCAACAGTCTCAATACCGAGGGTGAGGGGCGCCACATCGAGGAGGAGGATATCTGTATAAAGATCAGATCACAGAAGTGTAAGTAGGATGCTTCACACCAGCAGGTAAAGAGAAGAGGGTAGTAGTAAGAAGATTCATCCTACCCTTGGTCTCGTCACCGCCCTCGCCGCTCAAGATGCTTCCCTGCACTGCAGCTCCGAAGGCAACAGCCTCATCAGGGTTCACACCCTTGTTTGGCTCCTTGCCATCAAAGTAGTCCCTGAGGAGCTGCTGGACCTTGGGAATCCTGGTGCTGCCACCAACAAGAACAATCTCGTGGATCTGGGTCTTCTCGAGGCCAGCGTCATCCATGGCCTTCTTCACGGGTCCCATGGTCTTGCGGAACAGGTCGTTGTTCAGCTCCTCGAACCTGGCACGGGTCAGTGGCTCCGAGAAATCAGTCCCGTCGAAGAGGGACTCGATCTCAACACGGACCTGGTGCTGGTTGCTGAGGGCTCTCTTGGCACGCTCAGCTTCCCTCCTCAGCTTTCCAAGAGCACGGTTGTCCTTGCTGATGTCCTTGCCGTGCTTCTTCTTGATCAACTTGATGAAGTAATCCATGATTCTGTGGTCAAAGTCCTCACCTGGAGAGAATATACAGCTAAGTTATATATGGGCCAATAAAATGCACAACACACAGCTAATGAGATAAGACAAATTAATCATGATCACATCATTTGAGCTCCTTTGTCAAGTAAAGCAGTACATAGTCAACTGAAAGATTACTCAGGAGTGTTGTGTGACCAATGAACATCAATTGCAAGATGTGCCATCAAATTATTTGTTCTATATTGAAATATTTAGGGATAATCATGTCTTTATTAAACGCCTATATAGCAGCATCATATTGTCTATATGCAGTGCTCAGTCAATCCCAATGGCATTGTAATAAAACGTATAGCAGCAAATGACAAAGAAAAGTTGTTATACCTCCAAGATGGGTGTCACCGTTGGTGGCCAACACCTCAAAGACGCCATTGTCAATGGTCAAGATACTGACATCAAAAGTACCACCACCCAGGTCAAACACCAGGATGTTCTTCTCGCCACCCCTCTTGTCCAAACCATAGGCAATAGCAGCAGCAGTGGGCTCATTGATGATCCTAGCCACATTGAGGCCAGCAATCACTCCAGCATCCTTGGTCGCCTGTCTCTGTGCATCATTGAAGTACGCTGAAAACAGGAACAAATAGAAGTGAGCAATGACATTCATAGAATCAACAGTTCAAGTAAGCAACTGAATTGCACCATTACTAACCAGGAACAGTGACGACGGCGTCATTGATCTTCTTGCCAAGGTATGCCTCAGCAGTCTCCTTCATCTTTCCAAGAATCATAGCACTGATCTCCTCAGGGCTGAAGACCTTGGTCTCTCCATCCTTGATCTTGACCTGAATGTAAGGCTTCCCCTCCTTGTTCACAATCTTGTAGGGGACAAGTTTCATGTCCCTCTGGACCTCCTTGTCCTCAAACCTGGAAGAAAATGTTAAAAGGTCAGGCACCACAAATCAACACAACACAAGGATGCTTAAGCGGAAGAACAGGAAAGCAGTATTACTTTCTCCCAATGAGACGCTTGACGTCAAAGACGGTCCTCTCAGGGTTGACAGCCGCCTGGTTCTTGGCAGCCTCACCGATGAGCCTCTCCCCATCGGTGAACCCAACCCATGAGGGCGTGATACGGTTACCCTGGTCATTGGCGATGATCTCAACATGACCGTTCTTGTACACGCCAACACATGAGTATGTGGTACCCAGATCAATACCGATCACGGTACCAAGCTTCTTGGCCTCCTCCTTCGCAGCACAAAGTGCAAACAGTGATCCTGCACACACAGCAGCAGTAGGTGGTAAGCAATATTCTCAATTATTTAACCCAATCTCAATGGCATTAACAGACAGCAGCAGAATTCAAAATACCACACTGGTTCAGCTGATTTCAGTGAGATTCAATTCGGGCACCATTGCCAATTGTTATTATCTCCCCTGTAACCGAAACATTTACCCTAAGGCGCTACTTTAAGTGTCACTAGTACTACTATAATGATAATGAAATCATCATGCAAAGCCCTTGCAACTCTTGATCAAACTGTCCTAAACTCTTGCATAAGCGAGAAGCGGAATTGCGAGCCTGCAGCAGCATCCTACCAATTTTAAGGACAGATCGCGGGAGCAATTAATGCAACAGAACAACTGAACAATTCATATCGGCGGGGGTGCAGCACTAGACCTAAGCCCTCTCCACCCTACGAGCAACTAAACCACGGATCAAAGCGTCCCTACAGCATGCATCGAAATCTAGATCACGCAGCCCACGGCCCGCAAGCAACGATCCCAGCGAAGCGGCACAGCGATTCAAAATAACCAGCTCGATCCGTCACCCTCGACCGCCCCGGATCGAGCTCCGGGAACCGAACACGCAGATCTGGCGGAACGAAACGAAACAGAGCAACGGCAAGAGATCGGGATCGAGACCGGGACCGCGCATACCTGCGAGCAGGACGCCGAGCAGCAGCGCGGAGCCGCGGAGCCGATCCATCGCCACGACGACGCGCCTCTTCTCGAGCTTCCCGGAGCCTTCCTCCTCCTCCTCTCGGCCTTGTCTCGATCCCGTCTGCGGAAGTGGGTTTGAGTTTTAAGGAGACTGCGCCGTGTGTGTGAGATTTATATACGGCGGGGCCGGAGGTGGCCAGATCCCCCGTCGCGCTGGCCGGAACGTCACGGGGCCAAGCTGGGCGAATCGGGTGCGGGCACGTGGCGGCCCGGGCCAATCGGGGCGGACTCTGTGCTGGGGTCGCCGCGGCCGTCCGTGCCGCCCATCCGACGGCCCCGGCGCGCCCCCTCGACGCGGAGCGGCCCGATTGGCTCGCGTCGCGTGGATGGAACGGATGGATGGTTCTCGTTCGTTCTGTGCCGGTCGGTCGACGTCTGGCCGGTGGGTCCGCCCGGGGTTGCTCTCTCAGGCAAGGAAGCAACGACCTGTCTGGTGTTTTCCAGAGGCAGAATGCAGGTTTCGAATTGGTACGTTGGGGGTTTCAACAAGAATCTTGCCGATTTGAGCCGTGGCACTTTGGATTATAATTGAACTGAATGAAATTTAAGAAAACAGCGCGACGATTGCGTGAATGGACTTGTCGCGACGCCCGGCTCGAGCGCGAGTGAGCACAGGGCCTGGTGGGCCCACAAGGCAATTTTCGCCGATGCGCGAGGTCAGTGGTCCAGTTGTCGTAACGCTAAGAAGTTAGCGAGCGTTACCGATTTGAGGCGTTACGGTTTTGATTCTTAAATTGGATATCTTTTTTAAAGACACCAACTAGCATGCTGGCGAATGGACTTGTTGCGACGCCCAGCTCGAACGCGACAGAACAGGGGACTCGATGGGCCCACTCGGTAGTTTCATCAATGCGCAAGGTCAATGGTCCAGCTGTCATCATGCCAAGAATTTAGTGAGTGTTACTAATTTGATGTGTGGTGGTTTTGATTCGTAAAGTGGATATGTTTATTAAAGACACCAAGAAGCGTGATGATCACGTGAATGTACTTGCCCCGATGGCCAGCACCAGTGCGAGAGAACATGGGGCTCATTGGGCCCACTCGGCAGTATCATCGATTCGCAAGGTCAGTGGTCCAGTTGTCGTCACGCTAAAAAGTTAGCGAGCGTTACTAATTTGAGGCATGGCGGTTTCTATTCTTAAATTGTTTATGTTTATTAAAGACACAAAGAACCGCAATGATCACGTGAATGGACTTGTTGTGACGCCCAGCTCGAACGCGACAGAACAGGGGGCTCGATGGGCCCACTCGGCAGTTTCATCAATGCACAAGGTCAATGGTCTAGCTGTCGTCACGCCAAGAATTTAGCTAGCATTACTAATTTGAAGTGTGTAGGTTTTGATTCATAAATTGGATATGTTTTTTAAAGACACCAAGAAGCGTGATGATCACTTGAATGTACTTGTCGCGACGGCCAGCACCAGTGTGAGAGAATATGGGGATCGTTGGGCCCACTCGGCAGTTTCGTCGATTCGCAAGGTCAGTGGTCCAGTTGTCGTCACGCTAAGAAGTTAGCGAGCGTTACTAATTAGAGGCGTGGCGGTTTCTATTCTTAAATTGGATATGTTTATTAAAGACACAAAAACCGCAATGATCACGTGAATGGACTTGTCGCGACGCCCAGCTCGACCGCGACAGAACAGGGGACTCAATGGGCCCACTCGGCAGTTTTGCGGAAGCGCAAGGTTAATGGTCCAGCTGTCGTCACGCCAAGAATTTAGCTAGCGTTACTAATTTGAAGTGTGACGGTTTTGATTCTTAAATTGGATATGTTTATTAAAGAGACCAAGAAGCATGATTATCACGTGAATGTACTTGTCGCGACGGCCAGCACCAGTGCGAGAGAACATGGGGCTCGTTGGGCCCACTCGGCAGTTTCGTCGATTCGCAAGGCCAGTGGTCCAGTTGTCGTCACGCTAAGAAGTTAGCGAGCGTTACTACTTTGAGGCATGGTTGTTTCTATTCTTAAATTGGATATGTTTATTAAAGACACAAAGAACTGCAATGATCACGTGAATGGACTTGTCACGATGCCCCGCTTCAGCGCAACAGAACAGGGGGCTCGATGGGCCCACTCGGCAATTTCATCAATGCGCAAGGTCAGTGGTCCAGCTGTCGTCACGCCAAGAATTTAGCTGGTGTTACTAATTTGAAGTGTGACGGTTTTGATTCTTAAATTGGATATGTTCATTAGAGACACCAAGAAGCGTGATGATCACGTGAATGTACTTGCCGCGATGGCCAGCACCAGTGCGAGAGAACATGGGGCTCGTTGGGCCCACTTCGTAGTTTCGTCGACTCACAAGGTCACTGGTCCAGTTGTCGTCACGCCAAGAAGTTAGCGAGCGTTACTAATTTGAGGCGTGGCGGTTTCTATTCTTAAATTGGATATGTTTATTAAAGACACAAGGAACCGCAATGATCACATGAATGGACTTGTCGCGACGCCCAGCTTGAGCGTGATAGAACAGGGGACTTGATGGGCCCACTCGGCAGTTTTGTCGATTCGCAAGGTCAGTGATCCAGTTGTCGTCACGCTAAGAAGTTAGCGAGCGTTACTAATTAGAGGCGTGGCGGTTTCTATTCTTAAATTGGATATGTTTATTAAAGACATAAAAACCGCAATGATCACGTGAATGGACTTGTCGCGACGCCCAGCTCGAACGCGACAAAACAGGGGACTCAATGGGCCCACTCGGCAGTTTTGCGGAAGCGCAAGGTCAATGGTCCAGCTGTCGTCACGCCAAGAATTTAGCTAGCGTTACTAATTTGAAGTGTGACAGTTTTGATTCTTAAATTGGATATGTTTATTAAAGAGCCCAAGAAGCGTGATCATCACGTGAATGTACTTGTCGCGACGGCCAGCACTAGTGCGAGAGAACATGGGGCTCGTTGGGCCCACTCGACAGTTTCGTCGATTCGCAAGGTCAGTGGTCCAGTTGTCGTCACGCCAAGAAGTTAGCGAGTGTTACTAATTTGAGGTGTGGCGGTTTCTATTCTTAAATTGGACATGTTTATTAAAGACACAAAGAACCGCAATGATCACGTGAATGGACTTGTCACGATGCCCAGCTCGAGTGCGGCAGAACAGGGGGCTCGATGGGCCCACTCGGCAGTTTCATCAATGCACAAGGTCAATGGTCCAGCTGTCGTCACGCCAAGAATTTAGCTAGCATTACTAATTTGAAGTGTGTAGGTTTTGATTCATAAATTGGATATGTTTTTTAAAGACACCAAGAAGCGTGATGATCACTTGAATGTACTTGTCGCGACGGCCAGCACCAGTGTGAGAGAATATGGGGATCGTTGGGCCCACTCAGCAGTTTCGTCGATTCGCAAGGTCAGTGGTCCAGTTGTCGTCACGCTAAGAAGTTAGCGAGCGTTACTAATTAGAGGCGTGGCGGTTTCTATTCTTAAATTGGATATGTTTATTAAAGACACAAAAACCGCAATGATCACGTGAATGGACTTGTGGCGACGCCCAGCTCGAATGCGACAGAACAGGGGACTTAATGGGCCCACTCGGCAGTTTTGCGGAAGCGCAAGGTCAATGGTCCAGCTGTCGTCACGCCAAGAATTTAGCTAGCGTTACTAATTTGAAGTGTGACGGTTTGATTCTTAAATTGGATATGTTTATTAAAGAGACCAAGAAGCGTGATGATCACGTGAATGTACTTGTCGCGACGGCCAGCACCAGTGCGAGAGAACATGGGGCTCGTTGGGCCCACTCGGCAGTTTCGTCGATTCGCAAGGCGAGTGGTCCAGTTGTCGTCACGCTAAGAAGTTAGCGAGCGTTACTAATTTGAGGCGTGGTGGTTTCTATTCTTAAATTGGATATGTTTATTAAAGACACAAAGAACGGCAATGATCACGTGAATGGACTTTTCACGATGCACAGCTTCAGCGCGACAAAACAGGGGGCTCGATGGGCCCACTCGGCAATTTCATCAATGCGCAAGGTCACTGGTCCAGCTGTCGTCACGCCAATAATTTAGCTAGCGTTACTAATTTGAAGTGTGACGGTTTTGATTCTTAAATTGGATATGATTTCTTAAAGACACCAAGAAGCGTGATGATCACTTGAATGTACTTGTCGCGACGGCCAGCACCAGTGTGAGAGAACATGGGGCTCGTTGGGCCCACTCGACAGTTTCGTCGATTCGCAAGGTCAGTGGTCCAGTTGTCGTCGCGCTAAGAAGTTACCGAGCGTTACTAATTTGAGGCGTGGCGGTTTCTATTCTTAAATTGGATATGTTTATTAAAGACACAAAAACCGCAATGATCACGTGAATGGACTTGTCGCGACGCCCAGCTCGAATGCGACAGAACAGGGGACTCAATGGGCCCACTCGGCAGTTTTGCGGAAGCGCAAGGTCAATGGTCCAGCTGTCGTCACGCCAAGAATTTAGCTAGCGTTACTAATTTGAAGTGTGATGGTTTGATTCTTAAATTGGATATGTTTATTAAAGAGACCAAGAAGCGTGATGATCTCGTGAATGTACTTGTCGCGACGGCCAGCACCAGTGCGAGAGAACATGGGGCTCGTTGGGCCCACTCGGCAGTTTCGTCGATTCGCAAGGCGAGTGGTCCAGTTGTCGTCACGCTAAGAAGTTAGCGAGCGTTACTAATTTGAGGCGTGGTGGTTTCTATTCTTAAATTGGATATGTTTATTAAAGACACAAAGAACGGCAATGATCACGTGAATGGACTTGTCACGATGCCCAGCTTCAGCGCGACAAAACAGGGGGCTCGATGGGCCCACTCGGTAGTTTCATCAATGCACAAGGTTAGTGGTCCAGCTGTCGTCACGCGAAGAATTTAGCGAGCGTTACTAATTTGATGTGTGGTGGTTTTGATTCGTAAATTGGATATGTTTATTAAAGACACCAAGAAGCGTGACGATCACGTGAATGTACTTGCCGCGATGGCCAGCACCAGTGCGAGAGAACATGGGGCTCGTTGGGCCCACTTTGTAGTTTCGTCGACTCACAAGGTCACTGGTCCAGTTGTCGTCATGCCAAGAAGTTAGCGAGCGTTACTAATTTGAGGCGTGGCGGTTTCTATTCTTAAATTGGATATGTTTATTAAAGACACAAGGAACCGCGATGATCACATGAATGGACTTGTCGCGACGCCCAGCTTGAGCGTGATAGAACAGGGGACTTGATGGGCCGAGTCGGCAGTTTTGTCGATTCGCAAGGTCAGTGATCCAGTTGTCGTCACGCCAAGAAGTTAGCGAGCGTTACTAATTTGAGGCGTGGCAGTTTCTATTCTTAAATTGGATATGTTTATTAAAGACACAAGGAACCGCAATGATCACGTGAATGGACTTGTCGCGACGCCCAACTTGAGCGTGATAGAATAGGGGGGGTCGATGGGCCCACTCGGTAGTTTCATCAATGCACAAGGTCAGTGGTCCAGCTGTCGTCGATTCGCAAGGCGAGTGGTCCAGTTGTCGTCACGCTAAGAAGTTAGCGAGCGTTACTAATTTGAGGCGTGGTGGTTTCTATTCTTAAATTGGATATGTTTATTAAAGACACAAGGAACCGCAATGATCACGTGAATGGACTTGTCGCGACGCCCAGCTTGAGCGTGATAGAATAGGGGGGGGGGGTCGATGGGCCCACTCGGCAATTTCATCAATGCGCAAGGTCACTGGTCCAGCTATCGTCACACCAAGAATTTAGCTAGCGTTACTAATTTGAAGTGTGACGGTTTTGATTCTTAAATTGGATATGATTTCTTAAAGACACCAAGAAGCGTGATGATCACTTGAATGTACTTGTCGCGACGGCCAGCACCAGTGTGAGAGAACATAGGGCTCGTTGGGCCCACTCGACAGTTTCGTCGATTCGCAAGGTCAGTGGTCCAGTTGTCGTTGCGCTAAGAAGTTACCGAGCGTTACTAATTTGAGGCGTGGCGGTTTCTATTCTTAATTTGGGTATGTTTATTAAAGACACAAAGAACCGCAATGATCACGTGAATGGACTTGTCGCGACGCCCAGCTCGAACGCGGCAGAACAAGGGACTTGATGGGCCCACTCGGTAGTTTTGCAGACGCGCAAGGTCAGTGGTCCAGCTGTCGTCATGCCAAGAATTTAGCGAGCATTACTAATTTGAAGTGTGACGGTTTTGATTCTTAACTTGGATATGTTTATTAAAGACACCAAGAAGCGTGATGATCACGTGACTGTACTTGTCGCGACGGCCAGCACCAGTGCAAGAGAACATGGGGCTCGTTGGGCCCACTCGGCAGTTTCGTCGATCCGCAAGGCCAGTGGTCCAATTGTCGTCACGCTAAGAAGTTAGCGAGCGTTACTAACTTGAGGCGTGGCGGTTTCTATTCTTAAATTGGATATGTTTATTAAAGACACAAAGAACCGCAATGATCACGTGAATGGACTTGTCATGATGCCCAGCTTGAGCGCGACAGAACAGGGGGCTCGATGGGCCCACTCGGCAGTTTCATCAATGCGCAAGGTCAGTGGTTCAGCTGTCGTCACACCAAGAATTTAGCTAGCGTTACTAATTTGAAGTGTGACGGTTTTGATTCTTAAATTGGATATGTTTTTTAAAGACACCAAGAAGCGTGATGATCACTTGAATGTACGTGTCGCGACGGCCAGCACCAGTGTGAGAGAACATGGGGCTCGTTGGGCCCACTCGACAGTTTTGTCGATTCGCAAGGTCAGTGGTCCAGTTGTCGTCACGCTAAGAAGTTAGCGAGCGTTACTAATTTGAGGCATGGCGGTTTCTATTCTTAAATTGGATATGTTTATTAAAGACACAAAGAACCACAATGATCACGTGAATGGACTTGTTGCGACGCCCAGCTCGAACGCAACAGAACAGGGGGCTCGATGGGCCCACTCGGTAGTTTCATCGATGCACAAGGTCAATGGTCCAGCTGTCGTCGCGCCAAGAATTTAGCTAGCATTACTAATTTGAAGTGTGTAGGTTTCGATTCATAAATTGGATATGTTTCTGAAAGACACCAAGAAGCGTGATAATCACTTGAATGTACTTGTGGCGACGGCAAGCACCAGTGTGAGAGAATATGTGGATCATTGGGCCCACTCGGCAGTTTTGTCGATTCGCAAGGTCAGTGATCCAGTTGTCGTCACGCTAAGAAGTTAGCGAGCGTTACTAATTAGAGGCGTGGCGGTTTCTATTCTTAAATTGGATATGTTTATTAAAGACACAAAAACCGCAATGATCACGTGAATGGATTTGTCGCGACGCCCAGCTCGAACGCGACAGAACAGGGGACTCAATGGGCCCACTCGGCAGTTTTGCGGAAGCGCGAGGTCAATGTTCCAGCTGTCGTCACGCCAAGAAATTAGCTAGCATTACTAATTTGAAGTGTGACGGTTTTGATTCCTAAATTGGATATGTTTATTAAAGAGACCAAGAAGCGTGATTATCACGTGAATGTACTTATCGCGACGGCCAGCACCAGTGCGAGAGAACATGGGGCTCGTCGGGCCCACTCGGCAGTTTCGTCGATTCGCAAGGCGAGTGGTCCAGTTGTCGTCACGCTAAGAAGTTAGCGAGCGTTACTAATTTGAGGCATGGTTGTTTCTATTCTTAAATTGGATATGTTTATTAAAGACACAAAGAACCGCAATGATCACGTGAATGGACTTGTCATGATGCCCCGCTTCAGCGCAACATAACAGGGGGCTCGATGGGCCCACTCGGCAATTTCATCAATGCGCAAGGTCAGTGGTCCAGCTGTCGTCACGCCAAGAATTTAGCTGGTGTTACTAATTTGAAGTGTGACGGTTTTGATTCTTAAATTGGATATGTTTTCTTAAAGACACCAAGAAGCGTGATGATCGCTTGAATGTACTTGTCGCGACGGCCAGCACCAGTGTGAGAGAACATGGGGCTCGTTGGGCCCACTCGACAGTTTCATCGATTCGCAAGGTCAATGGTCCAGTTGTCGTCACGCTAAGAAGTTAGCGAGCGTTACTAATTTGAGGCGTGGTGGTTTCTACTCTTAATTGGATATGTTTATTAAAGACACAAAGAACCGCAATGATCAAGTGAATGGACTTGTCGCGACGCCCAGCTCGAACGCGGCAGAACAAGGGACTCGATGGGCCCACTCGGTAGTTTTGCGGATGCGCAAGGTCAATGGTCCAGCTGTCGTCACGCCAAGAATTTAGCTAGCGTTACTAATTTGAAGTGTGACGGTTTTGATTCTTAAATTGGATATGTTTATTAAAGAGACCAAGAAGCGTGATGATCACGTGAGTGTACTTGTCGTGACGGCCAGCACCAGTGCGAGAGAACATGGGGCTCATTGGGCCCACTCGGCAGTTTCGTCGATTCGCAAGGCCAGTGGTCCAGTTGTCGTCACGCTAAGAAGTTAGCGAGCGTTACTAATTTGAGGCGTGGCGGTTTCTATTCTTAAATTGGATAAGTTTTTTAAAGACACAAAGAACCGCAATGATCACGTGAATGGACTTGTCACGATGCCCAGCTTGAGCACGACAGAACAGGGGGCTCGATGGGCCCACTCAGCAGTTTCATCAATGCGCAAGGTCAGTGGTTCAGCTGTCGTCACACCAAAAATTTAGCTAGCGTTACTAATTTGAAGTGTGACGGTTTCGATTCTTAAATTGGATATGTTTTTTAAAGACACCAAGAAGCGTGATGATCACTTGAATGTACGTGTCGCGACGGCCAGCACCAGTGTGACAGAACATGGGGCTCGTTGGGCCCACTCGGCAGTTTCGTCGATTCGCAAGGTCAGTGGTCCAGTTGTCGTCACACTAAGAAGTTAGCGAGCGTTACTAATTTGAGGCATGGCGGTTTCTATTCTTAAATTGGATATGTTTATTAAAGACACAAAGAACCACAATGATCACGTGAATGGACTTGTTGCGACGCCCAGCTCGAACGCAACAGAACAGGGGGCTCGATGGGCCCACTCGGTAGTTTCATCGATGCACAAGGTCAATGGTCCAGCTGTCGTCGCGCCAAGAATTTAGCTAGCATTACTAATTTGAAGTGTGTAGGTTTTGATTCATAAATTGGATATGTTTTTGAAAGACACCAAGAAGCGTGATCATCACTTGAATGTACTTGTCGCTACGGCCAGCACCAGTGTGAGAGAACATGGGTATCGTTGGGCCCACTCGGCAGTTTCGTCGATTCGCAAGGTCAGTGGTCCAGTTGTCGTCATGCTAAGAAGTTAGCGAGCGTTACTAATTAGAGGCGTGGCAGTTTCTATTCTTAAATTGGATATGTTATTAAAGACACAAAATCCGCAATGATCACGTGAATGGACTTGTCGTGACGCCCAGCTCGAACGCGACAGAACAGGGGACTCAATAGGCCGACTCGGCAGTTTTGCGGAAGCGCAAGGTCAATGGTCCAGCTATCGTCACGCCAGAATTTAGCACGCATTACTAATTTGAAGTGTGACGGTTTTGATTCTTAAATTGGATATGTTTATTAAAGAGACCAAGAAGCGTGATTATCACGTGTAAGTACTTGTGGCGACGGCCAGCACTAGTGCGAGAGAACATGGGGCTCGTTGGGCCCACTCGGCAGTTTCGTCGATTCGCAAGGCCAGTGGTACAGTTGTCGTCGCGCTAAGAAGTTAGCGAGCGTTACTAATTTGAGGCATGGTTGTTTCTATTCTTAAATTGGATATGTTTATTAAAGACACAAAGAACCGCAATGATCACGTGAATGGACTTGTCACGATGCCCCCTTCAGCGTGATAGAATAGGGAGCTCCATGGGCCCACTCGGCAATTTCATCAATGCGCAAGGTCAGTGGTCCAGCTGCTGTCACACTAAGAATTTAGCTAGTGTTACTAATTTGAAGTGTGACGGTTTTGATTCTTAAATTGGATATGTTTTCTTAAAGACACCAAGAACCGTGATGATCACTTGAATGTACTTGTCGCGACGGCCAGCACCAGTGTGAGAGAACATGGGGCTCGTTGGGCCCACTCGACAGTTTCGTCGATTCGCAAGGTCAGTGGTCGAGTTGTCGTCACGCTAAGAAGTTAGTGAGCGTTACTAATTTGAGGCGTGGTGGTTTCTATTCTTAAATTGGATATGTTTATTAAAGACACAAAGAACCGCAATGATCAGGTGAATGGACTTGTCGCGACGCCCAGCTCGATCGCGGCAGAACAAGGGACTCGATGGGCCCACACGGTAGTTTTGCGGATGCACAAGGTCAATGGTCCAGCCGTCGTCATGCCAAGAATTTAGCGAGCATTACTAATTTGAAGTGTGACGGTTTTGATTCTTAAATTGGATATGTTTATTAAAGACACCAAAAAGCGTGATGATCACCAAGAAGTGTGACGGATCGCGTTGCGCGGCCGATGGATCAAAGGGACCCTAGAGCATGCATCGAAATCTAGATCACACGGCATATGGCCCGCAAGCAACGATCCCAGTGAAGCGGCACATCGATTCAAAATAACCAGCTCGATCCGTCGGCGGCCCGGCAGCGGCGGGATCACCGTCACCCCCGACCGCCCCGGATCGAGCTCCGGGAACTGAACACACAGATCTGGCGGAATGAAACGAAACAGAGCAACGGGAAGAGATCGGGATCGAGATCGGGACCACGCATACCTGCGAGCAGGACGCCGAGCAGCAGCGCGGAGCCGCGGACCCGATCCATCGCCACGACGACGCGCAACACGATCCCTCACCCCCTCGCCTCTTCTCGAGCTTCTCGGAGCCTTCTTCCTCCTGCTCTCCGCCTTGTCTCGATCCCATTTGTAGAAGTGGGTTTGAGTTTTAAGGAGACTGCGCAGTGTGTGTGAGATTTATATACGACGGGGCCGGAGGTGGCCAGATCCCCCGTCGCGCAGGCCGGAACGTCACGGGGCCAAGCTGGGCGAATCGGGTGCGGGCACGTGGCGGCCCGGGCCAATCGGGGCGGGCTCTATGCTGGGGTCGCCGCGGCGGTCCGTGCCGCCCATCCGACGGCCCCGGTGCGCCCCCTCGACGCGGAGCGGCCCGATTGGCTCGCGTCGCGTGGATGCATGGATGGATGGTTCTCGTTAGTTCTGTGACGGTCGGTCGACGTCTGGCCGGTGGGTCCGCCCGGGGTTGCTCTCTCAGGCAAGGAAGCAACGACCTGTCTGGTGTTTTCCAGAAGCAGAATGCAGGTTTCCAATTTGTACGTTGGGGGTTTCAACAAGAATCTTTCCGATTTGAGCCGTGGCACTTTGGATTATATTGAACTAAATGAAATTTAAGAATACAACGCGACGATTGCGTGAATGGACTTGTCGCGACGCCCGGCTCGAGCGTGAGTGAGCACGGGGCCCGACGGGCCCACTCGACAGTTCCGTCAATGCCCGAGGTCATTGGTCCAGTTGTCGTAACACCAAGAAGTTAGCGAGCGTTACCGATTTGAGGCGTTACGGTTTTGATTCTTAAATTGGATATCTTTTTTAAAGACACCAAATAGCATGCTGGTGAATGGACTTGTCGCGACGCCCAGCTCGAACGCGACAGAACAGGGGACTTGATGGGCCCACTCGATAGTTTCATCAATGCACAAGGTCAATGGTCCAGTTGTCATCACGCCAAGAATTTAGTGAGCGTTACTAATTTGAAGTGTGACGGTTTTGATTCTTAAATTGGATATGTTTATTAAAGACACCAAGAAGCGTGATGATCACGTGAATGTACTTGTCGCGACGGCCAGCACCAGAGCGAGAGAACATGGGTCTCGTTGGCCCACTCAGCAGTTTCGTTGATTCGCAAGGTCAGTGGTCCAGTTGTCATCACGCTAAGAAGTTAGCGAGCGTTACTAATTTGAGGCGTGGCAGTTTCTATTCTTAAATTGGATATGTTTATTAAAGACACAACGAACCGCAATGATCACGTGAATGGACTTGTCGTGACGCCCAGCTCTAACGCGACAGAATAGGGGACTTGATGGGCCCACTCGGCAGTTTTGCGGATGCGCAAGGTCAATGGCCCAGCTGTCATCACGCCAATAATATAGCGAGCGTTACTAATTTGAAGTGTGACGGTTTTGATTCTTAAATTGGATATGTTTATTAAAGACACCAAGAAGCGTGATGATCACGTGAATGTACTTGTCGCGACGGCCAGCACCAGTACGAGAGAACATGGGGCTCGTTCATCGATTCACAAGGTCGGTGGTCCAGTTGTCGTCACGCTAAGAAGTTAGCGAGCGTTACTAATTTGAGGCGTGGTAGGTTCTATTCTTAAATTGGATATGTTTATTAAAGACACAAAGAACCGCAATGATCACGTGAATAGACATGTCATGATGCCCAGCTTGAGCGTGACAGAACAGGGGTCTCGATGGGCCCACACGGTAGTTCCATCAATGCGCAAGGTCAGTGGTCCAGCTGTCATCACGCCAAGAATTTAGCTAGCGTTACTAATTTGAAGTGTGATGGTTTTGATTCTTAAATTGGATATGTTTTCTAAAGACACCAATAAGCGTGATGATCACGTGAATGTACTAGCCGCGATGGCCAGCACCAGTGCAAGACAACATGGGGCTCGTTGGGCCCACTTGGTAGTTTCATCGATTCGCAAGGTCAGTGGTCCAGTTGTCGTCAGGCCAAGAAGTTAGCGAGCGTTACTAATTTGAGGCGTGGCGGTTTCGATTCTTAAATTGGATATGTTTATTAAAGACATAAGGAACCGCAATGATCACGTGAATGGACTTGTCGCGACGCCCAGCTCGAACGCGATAGAACAGGGGGGGTCGATGGGCCCACTCGGTAGTTTCATCAATGCGCAAGGTCAGTGATCCAGTTGTCGTCACAACAAGAATTTAGCTAGCGTTACAAATTTGGAGTGTGACGGTTATGATTCTTAAATTGGATATGTTTTTTAAAGACACCAAGAAGCGTGATGATCACGTGAATGTACTTGTAGCGATGGTCAGCACCAGTGCGAGAGAACATGGGGCTGGTTGGGCCCACTTGGCAGTTTCGTCGATTCGCAAGGTTAGTGGTCTAGTTGTCGTCACGCCAACAAGTTAGCGAGCATTACTAATTTGAGGTGTGGCGGTTTCTATTCTTAAATTGGATATGTTTATTAAAGAGACAAGGAACCGCAATGATCATGTGAATGGACTTGTCGCGATGCCCAGCTCGAACGCGATAGAACAGGGGGGTCGATGGGCCCACTTAGCAGTTTTGCGGATGCGCAAGGTCAATGGTGCAGCTGTCATCATGCCAAGAATTTAGCGAGTGTTACTAATTTGATCTGTGGTGGTTTTGATTCGTAAATTGGATATGTTTGTTAAAGACACCAAGAAGTGTGATGATCATGTGAATGCACTTGTCGCGAGGGCCAGCACCAGTGTGAGAGAACATGGGGCTCGTTGGGCCCACTCGGGAGTTTCGTCGATTCGCAAGGTTAGTGGTCCAATTTGAAGGAAATATGCCCTAGAGGCAATAATAAAGTTATTATTTATTTCCTTATATCATGATAAATGTTTATTATTCATGCTAGAATTGTATTAACCAGAAACATAATACATGTGTGAATACATAGACAAACAGAGTGTCACTAGTATGCCTCTACTTGACTAGCTCGTTAATCAAAGATGGTTATGTTTCCTAACCATGGACAAAGAGTTGTCATTTGATTAACGGGATCACATCATTAGTTGAATGATCTGATTGACATGACCCATTATATTAGCTTAGCACCCGATCGTTTAGTATGTTGCTATTGCTTTCTTCATGACTTATACATGTTCCTATGACTATGAGATTATGTGACTCCCGTGTGCCGGAGGAACACTTTGTGTGCTACCAAACGTCACAACGTAACTGGGTGATTATAAAGGAGCTCTACAGGTGTCTCCAAAGGTACATGTTGGGTTGGCGTATTTCGAGATTAGGATTTGTCACTCCGAATGTCCGAGAGGTATCTCTGGGCCCTGTCGGTAATGCACATCACTTAAGCCTTGCAAGCATTGCAACTAATGAGTTAGTTGCGAGATGTTGTATTACAAAACGAGTAAAGAGACTTGCCGGTAACGAGATTGAACTAGGTATTGAGATACCGACGATCGAATCTCGGGCAAGTAACATACCGATGACAAAGGGAACAACGTATGTTGTTATGCGGTCTGACCGATAAAGATCTTCGTAGAATATGTAGGAGCCAATATGGGCATCCAGGTCCCGCTATTGGTTATTGACCGGAGACGTGTCTCGGTCATGCCTACATTGTTCTCGAACCGTAGGGTCCGCACGCTTAAGGTTTCGATGATAGTTATATTATGAGTTTTGATGTAGTGAAGGAGTTCGGAGTCCCCGGATGAGATCGGGGACATGACGAGGAGTCTCGAAATGGTCGAGACGTAAAGATCGATATATTGGACGACTATATTCGGACATCGGAAAGGTTCCGAGTGATTCGGGTATTTTTCGGAGTACCGGGGAGTTACGGGAATACGGGGGGAGAAGTATTGGGCCTTATTGGGCCATACGGGAAAGAGAGAGGGGCTGCCTAGGGCAGGCCGCGCGCCCCCCAAGGCCTAGTCCGAATTGGACTAGGGGAAGGGGCTGCGCCCCCTCCTTCCTTCCCTTCTTCGTTCCCCTTCCTTGTCTCCTACTCCTACTACATGGAAGGACTCCTAGTTGGACTAGGAAAGGGGGAATCCTACTCCCGGTGGTACTAGGACTCCCCTAGGGCGTGCCATAGAGAGGGCCGGCCCTCCCCTCCTCCACTCCTTTATATACGGGGGCAGGGGGCACCCCATAGACACACAAGTTGATCATCGTGATCGTTCCTTAGCCGTGTGCGGTGCCCCCCTCCACCATATTTCACCTCGGTCATATTGTTGTAGTGCTTAGGCGAAGCCCTGCGATGGTAGAACATCAAGATCGTCACCACGCCGTTGTGCTGACGGAACTCATCCCCGAAGCTTTGCTGGATCGGAGCCCGGCGATCATCATCGAGCTGTACGTGTGTTGGGGAACGTAGTAATTTCGAAAATTTTCCTACGCACACGCAAGATCATGGTGATGCACAGCAACGAGAGGGGAGAGTGTTGTCTACGTACCAACACAGACCGACTGCGAAAGCGATCACACAACATAGAGGAAGTAGTCGTACGTCTTCTTCCCGATCCGACCGATCCAAGCACCGTTACTCCGGCACCTCCGAGTTCTTAGCACACGTTTAGCTCGATGACGATCCTCGGGCTCCGATCCAGCAAAGCGTCGAGGAAGAGTTCCGTCAGCACGACGGCGTGGTGACGATCTTGATGTACTACCGACGCAGGGCTTCGCCTAAGCACTACAACGGTATGATCGAGGTGGAATATGGTGGCAGGGGGCACCGCACACGGCTAAGGAACGATCTCAAGGATCAACTTATGTGTCTTGGGGTGTCCCCTGCCCCCGTATATAAAGGTTGGAGGAGGGGGGGCTGGCCGGCCAGAGAGAGGGAGGCGCAGGGGGAGTCCTACTCCTACCGGGAGTAGGACTCCCCCTTCCAATCCTATTCCAACTAGGACTCTCAAGGGGGAAAGGAGAAAGAGAGGGGGCCGGCCCCTTCTCCTAGTCCTACTAGGACTTGGGAAAGGGGGGGCGCGCGGCCAGCTATGGGCTTCCCCTTTTCTCTTTTCCACTAAGGCCCAATAGGCCCATTAGTCTCCCGGGGGGTTCCGGTAACCCTCCCGGTATTCCGGTAAAATCCCGATTTCACCCGAAACATTTCCTATGTCCAAACATAGGCTTCCAATATATCAATCTTTACGTCTCGACCATTTCGAGACTCCTCGTCATGTCCGTGATCTCATCCGGGACTCCGAACAACCTTCGGTACATCAAAATGCATAAACTCATAATAACTGTCATCGTAATGTTAAGCGTGCGGACCCTACGGTTCGAGAACAATGTAGACATGACCGAGACACGTCTCCGGTCAATAACCAATAGCGGGACCTGGATGCTCATATTGGCTCCTACATATTCTACGAAGATCTTTATCGGTCAGACCGCATAACAACATACGTTGTTCCCTTTGTCATCAGTATGTTACTTGCCCGAGATTCGATCGTCGGTATCCAATACCTAGTTCAATCTCGTTACTGGCAAGTCTCTTTACTCGTTCCGTAATACATCATCTCATAACTAACATCTTAGTTATTATGCTTGCAAGGCTTATGTGATGTGTATTACCGAGAGGGCCCAGAGATACCTCTCCGACAATCGGAGTGACAAACCCTAATCTCGAAATACGCCAACCCAACATCTACCATTGGAGACACCTGTAGTACTCCTTTATAATCACCCAGTTACGTTGTGACGTTTGGTAGTACCCAAAGTGTTCCTCCGGTAAACGGGAGTTGTATAATCTCATAGTTATAGGAACATGTATAAGTCATGAAGAAAGCAATAGCAACATGCTAAATGATCGGGTGCTAAGCTAATGGAATGGGTCATGTCAATCAGATCATTCAACTAATGATGTGACCTCGTTAATCAAATAACAACTCTTTGTTCATGGTTAGGAAACATAACCATCTTTGATTAACGAGCTAGTCAAGTAGAGGCATACTAGTGACACTTTGTTGGTCTATGTATTCACACATGTATTATGTTTCCGGTTAATACAATTCTAGCATGAATAATAAACATTTATCATGATATAAGGAAATAAATAATAACTTTATTATTGCCTCTAGGGCATATTTCCTTCAACGTGTGCTAACAACTCGGAGGTGCCGGAGTAATGGTTCTTGGATCGGTCGGATCAGGAAGACGTACGACTACTTCCTCTACGTTGCGTCAATGCTTCCGCTTCGGTCTACGAGGGTACGTAGATCACACTCTCCCCTCTCGTTGCTATGCATCACCATGATCTTGCATGTGCGTAGGAATTTTTGAAATTACTATGTTTCCCAACAGTGGCATTCGAGCCTAGGTTTTATGGTTTGATGTTATATGCACGAGTAGACCACAAGTGAGTTGTGGGTGATATAAGTCATACTGCCTACCAGCATGTCATACTTTGGTTCGGCGGTATTGTTGGATGAAGCGTCCCGGACCGACATTACGCGTACGCTTACGAGAGACTGGTTCTACCGCCGTGCTTTGCACACAGGTGGCTGGCGGGTGTCAGTTTCTCCAACTTTAGTTGAACCGAGTGTGGCTACGCCCGGTCCTTGCGAAGGTTAAAACGGCATCAACTTGACAAACTATCGTTGTGGTTTTGATGCATAGGTAAGATTGGTTCTTGCTTAAGCCCGTAGCAGCCACGTAAAACTTGCAACAAACAAAGTAGAGGACGTCTAACTTGTTTTTGCAGGGCATGTTGTGATGTGATATGGTCAAGACATGATGCTAAATTTTATTGTATGAGATGATCATGTTTTGTAACTGAGTTATCGGCAACTGGCAGGAGCCATATGGTTGTCGCTTTATTGTATGCAATGCAATCGCGTTGTAATGCTTTACTTTATCACTAAGCGGTAGCGATAGTCGTGGAAGCATAAAAGTGGCGAGACGACAACGATGCTGCGATGGAGATCAAGGTGTCGTGCCGGTGACGATGGTGATCATGACGGTGCTTCAGAGATGGAGATCACAAGCACAAGATGATGATGGCCATATCATATCACTTATATTGATTGCATGTGATGTTTATCTTTTATGCATCTTATCTTGCTTTGATTGACGGTAGCATTATAAGATGATCTCTCACTAAATTATCAAGAAGTGTTCTCCCTGAGTATGCACCGTTGCCAAAGTTCGTCGTGCCCAGACACCACGTGATGATCGGGTGTGATAAGCTCTACGTCCATCTACAACGGGTGCAAGCCAGTTTTGCACACGCAGAATACTCAGGTTAAACTTGACGAGCCTAGCATATGCAGATATGGCCTCGAAACACGGAGACCGAAAGGTCGAGCGTGAATCATATAGTAGATATGATCAACATAGTGATGTTCACCAATGAAACTACTCCATCTCACGTGATGATCGGACATGGTTTAGTTGATTTGAATCACGTGATCACTTAGAGGATTAGAGGTATGTCTATCTAAGTGGGAGTTCTTAAGTAATATGATTAATTGAACTTAAATTTATCATGAACTTAGTCCTGGTAGTATTTTGTAAATCATGTTGTAGATCAATAGCTCGCGTTGTTGCTTCCCTGTGTTTATTTTGATATGTTCCTAGAGAAAATTGTATTGAAAGATGTTAGTAGCAATGATGCGGATTGGATCCGTGATCTGAGGTTTATCCTCATTGCTGCATAGAAAAATTATGTCCTTGATGCACCGCTAGGTGACAGACCTATTGCAGGAGCCGATGCAGACGTTATGAACGTTTGGCTAGCTCAATATGATGACTACTTGATAGTTTAGTGCACCATGCTTAACGGCTTAGAATCGGGACTTCAAAGACGTTTTTGAACGTCATGGACCATATGAGATGTTCCAGGAGTTGAAGTTAATATTTCAAGCAAATACCCGAGTTGAGAGATATGAAGTCTCCAACAAGTTCTATAGCTTAAAGATGGAGGAGAATCGCTCAACTAGTGAGCATGTGCTCAGATTGTCTGGGTACTACAATTGCTTGAATCAAGTGGGAGTTAATCTTCCAGATAAGATAGTGATTGACAGAATTCTCTAGTCACCATGACCAAGTTAGTAGAACTTCGTGATGAACTATAGTATGCAAGGGATGACGAAAACGACCCCCGAGCTTTTCATGATGATGAAATCAATGAAGGTAGAAATCAAAAAGGAGCATCAAGTGTTGATGGTAGACAAGACCACTAGTTTCAAGAAAAGGGCAGAGGGAAGAAGGGGAACTTCAAAAAGAACAGCAAGCAAGTTGCTGCTCAAGTGAAGAAGCCCAAGTCTGGACCTAAGCCTGGGACTGAGTGCTTCTACTGCAAAGGGACTGGTCACTGCAAGCGGAAGTACCCCAAGTGATTGGCAGATAAGAAGGATGGCAAAGTGAACATAAGTATATTTGATATACATGTTATTGATGTGTACTTTACTAGTGTTTTTAGCAACCCCTCAAGTATTTGATACTAGTTCAGTTGCTAAGATTAGTAACTCGAAACGGGAGTTGCAGAATAAATAGAGACTAGTTAAGGGTGAAGTGACGATGTGTGTTGGAAGTGGTTCCAAGATTGATATGATCATCATCGCACACTCCCTATACTTTCGGGATTAGTATTGAACCTAAATAAGTGTTATTTGGTGTTTGCGTTGAGCATAAATATGATTGGATCATGTTTATTGTAATACGGTTATTCATTTAAGTAAGAGAATAAATTGTTGTTCTGTTTACATGAATAAAATCTTATATGGTTACACACCCAATGAAAATAGTTCGTTGGATCTCGATCATAGTGATACACATAATCATAATATTGAAACCAAAAGATGCAAAGTTAATAATGATAGTGTAACTTATTTGTAGCACTGCCGTTTAAGTCATATTGGTGTAAAGCGCATGAAGAAACTCCATGCTGATGGGCTTTTGGAATCACTTGATTGTGAATCAGTTGATGCTTGCGAACCATGCCTCATGGGCAAGATGACTAAGACTCTGTTCTTCGGAACAATGGAGCGAGCAACAGATTTGTTGGAAATCATACATACTGATGTATGTGGTCCGATGAATATTGAGGCTCATGATAGGTATCATTATTTTCTGATCTTCACAGATGATTTGAGCAGATATGAGTATATCTACTTGATGAAACATAAGTCTGAGACATTTGAAAAGTTCAAAGAATTTCAGAGTGAAGTGGAGAATCATCGTAACAAGAAAATAAGGCTTCTACGATCTGATCGCGGAGACAAATATTTGAGTTACGAGTTTGGTCTTCAATTAAAACAATGTGGAATAGTTTCACAAATTCATGCCACCCGGAACACCACAACATAATGGTGTGTCCGAACGTCATAGCCATACTTTATTAGATATAGTGCAAATCTATGATGTTTCTTACCGATTTACCACTATCGTTTTTGAGGTTATGCATTAAAGACAGCTGCATTCACGTTAAAAAAGGGGCACCATCTAAGTCCGTTGAGACGACACAATCTGAACTGTGGTTTAGCAAGAAACCAAAGTTGTCGTTTCTTAAAGTTTGGGGTTGTGATGCTTATGTGAAAAAGTTTCATCCTGATAAGCTCAAAACCAAATCGGAGAAATATGTCTTCATAGGATACCTAAAAGGAGACTGTTGGGTACACCTTCTATCACAGATCCTAAGGCAAGACATTCGTTGCTAAGAATGGATCCTTTCTAGAGAAGGAGTTTCTCTCGAAAGAGGTGAGTGGGAGGAAAGTAGAACTTGATGAGGTAACTGTACCTCCTCCCTTATTGGAAAGTAGTACATCACAGAAACCGATTTCTGTGACACCTACACCAATTAGTGAGGAAGCTAATGATGATGATCATGAAACTTCAGATCAAGTTACTACCGAATCTCGTAGGTAAACCAGAGTGAGATCCGCACCAGAGTGGTACAGTAATCCTGTTCTGGAAGTCATGTTACTAGACCATGACGAACTTGCGAACTATGAGGAAGCGATGATGAGCCCAGATTCCGCAAAATGGCTTGAGGCCATGAAATCTGAGATGGGATTCATGTATGAAAACAAAGTATGGACTTTGGTTGACTTTCCCGATGATCGGCAAGCCATAGAAAATAAATGGATCTTCAAGAGGAAGACGGACGGATAGTAGTGTTACTATCTACAAAGCTAGAATTGTCGCAAAAGGTTTTCGACAAGTTCAAGGTGTTGACTACGATGAGAGATTCTCACTCGTATCTACGCTTAAGTCTGTCCGAATCATGTTAGCAATTGCCGCATTTTATGAAATCTGGCAAATGGATAAACAAAACTGCATTCCTTAATGGATTTATTAAAGAAGAGTTGTATATGATGCGACTAGAAGGTTTTATCGATCCTAAAGGTGTTAACAAAATATGCAAGCTCCAGCGATCCATCTATGGACTGGTGCAAGCATCTCGGAGTTGGAATATACGCTTTGATAAGTTGATCAAAGCATATAGTTTTATACAGACTTGCGGTGAAGCCTGTATTTACAAGAAAGTGAGTGGGAGCACTACAACATTTCTGATAAGTATATGTGAATGACATATTGTTGATCGGAAATAATGTAGAATTATTCTGCAAAGCATAAAGGAGTGTTTGAAAGGAGTTTTTCAAAGAAAGACCTCGGCGAAGCTGCTTACATATTGAGTATCAAGATCTATAGAGATAGATCAAGACGCTTGATAAGTTTTTTCAATGAGTACATACCTTGACAAGATTTTGAAGTAGTTCAAAATGGAACAGTCAAAGAAAAAGTTTCTTGCCTGTGTTACAAGGTGTGAAGTTGAGTAAGACTCAAAGCCCGACCACGGCAGAAGATAGAAAGAGAATGAAAGTATACCATGCTATGTACCAGATCTATAAAGTATACCATGCTGTGTACCAGATCTATTGTATACCATACACTGTGTTAAGAGAGGGAGTACAATTGTGATCTAGGAGTAGATCAATGGACAGCGGTCAAAATTATCCTTACTGGAATAAGGATATGTTTCTCGATTATGGACGTGACAAAAAGGTTCGTTGTAAAGGGTTACGTCGATGCAAGTTTTTGACACTGATCCAGATGATTCTAAGTCTCAATCTGGATACATATTGAAAGTGGGAGCAATTAGCTAGAGTAGCTGTGTGCAGAGCATTGTAGACATAGAATTTTACAAAATACATGCGGATCTGAATGTGGCAGACCCGTTGACTAAACTTCTCTCACAAGCAAAACATGATCACTTTTTGGGTCTTAATCACATAGCGATGTGAACTAGATTATTGAATCTAGTAAACCCTTTGGGTGTTAGTCACATGGAGATGTGAACCAATCACATAAAGATGTGAACTATTGATGTTAAATCACATGGCGATGTGATCTAGATTATTGACTCTAGTGCAAGTGGGAGACTGAAGGAAATATGCCCTAGAGGCAATAATAAAGTTATTATTTATTTCCTTATATCATGATAAATGTTTATTATTCATGCTAGAATTGTATTAACCAGAAACATAATACATGTGTGAATACATAGACAAACAGAGTGTCACTAGTATGCCTCTACTTGACTAGCTCGTTAATCAAAGATGGTTATGTTTCCTAACCATGGACAAAGAGTTGTCATTTGATTAACGGGATCACATCATTAGTTGAATGATCTGATTGACATGACCCATTACATTAGCTTAGCACCCAATCGTTTAGTATGTTGCTATTGCTTTCTTCATGACTTATACATGTTCCTATGACTATGAGATTATGTGACTCCCGTGTGCCGGAGGAACACTTTGTGTGCTACCAAACGTCACAACGTAACTGGGTGATTATAAAGGAGCTCTACAGGTGTCTCCAAAGGTACATGTTGGGTTGGCGTATTTCGAGATTAGGATTTGTCACTCTGAATGTCGGAGAGGTATCTCTGGGCCCTGTCGGTAATGCACATCACTTAAGCCTTGCAAGCATTGCAACTAATGAGTTAGTTGCGAGATGATGTATTATAGAACGAGTAAAGAGACATGCCGGTAATGATATTGAACTAGGTATTGAGATACCGACGATCGAATCTCGGGCAAGTAACATACCGATGACAAAGGGAACAACGTATGTTGTTATGCGGTCTGACCGATAAAGATCTTTGTAGAATATGTAGGAGCCAATATGGGCATCTAGGTCCCGCTATTGGTTATTGACCGGAGACGTGTCTCGGTCATGTCTACATTGTTCTCGAACCGTAGGGTCCGCACGCTTAAGATTTCGATGACAGTTATATTATGAGTTTATGAGTTTTGATGTACCGAAGGAGTTCGGAGTCCCGGATGAGATCGGGGACATGACGAGGAGTCTCGAAATGGTCGAGACGTAAAGATCGATATATTGGACGACTATATTCGGACATCGAAAAGGTTGCGAGTGATTCGGGTATTTTTCGGAGTACCGGGGAGTTACGGGAATACGGGGGGAGAAGTATTGGGCCTTATTGGGCCATACGGGAAAGAGAGAGGGGCTGCCTAGGGCAGGCCCCCCCCCAAGGCCTAGTCTGAATTGGACTAGGGGGAGGGGCTGCGCCCCCTCCTTCCTTCCCTTCTCCCTTCCCCTTCCTTGTCTCCTACTCCTACTACATAGAAGGACTCCTAGTTGGACTAGGAAAGGGGGAATCCTACTCCCGGTGGGAGTAGGACTCCCCTAGGGCGCACCATAGAGAGGGCCGGCCCTCCCCTCCTCCACTCCTTTATATACGGGGGCAGGGGGCACCCCATAGACACACAAGTTGATCATCATGATCGTTCCTTAGCCATGTGCGGTGCCCCCCTCCACCATATTTCACCTCGGTCATATTGTTGTAGTGCTTAGGCGAAGCCCTGCGATGGTAGAACATCAAGATCGTCACCACGCCGTTGTGCTGACGGAACTCATCCCCGAAGCTTTGATGGTAGGAGCCCAGGGATCGTCATCGAGCTGTACGTGTGCTAAGAACTCGGAGGTGCCGGAGTAACGGTGCTTGGATCGGTCGGATCAGGAAGACGTACGACTACTTCCTCTACGTTGCGTCAACGCTTCCGCTTCGGTCTACGAGGGTACGTAGATCACACTCTCCCCTCTCGTTGCTATGCATCACCATGATCTTGCGTGTGCGTAGGAATTTTTGAAATTACTACGTTTCCCAACACAATTGTCGTCACGCTAGAAGTTAGCGAGCATTACTAATTTGAGGTGTGGCGGTTTCTATTCTTAAATTGGGTATGCTTATTAAAGACACAAAGAGACGCAATGATCACGTGAATGGACTTGTCACGATGCCCAGCTTGAGCGCGACAGAACTGGGGGCTCGATGGGCCCACTCACCAGTTTCATCAATGCGCAAGGTCAGTGGTCCAGCTATCGTCACGCTAGGAATTTAGCTAGCGTTACTAATTCGAAGTGTGACAGTTTTGATTCTTAAATTGGATATGTTTTTTAAGGACACCAAGAAGCGTGATGATCACGTGAATGTACTTGTCGCGATGGCCAGCACTAGTGCGAGAGAACATGGGGCTCGTTGGGCCCACCCGACAGTTTTGTCGATTCGCAAGGTTAGTGGTCCAGTTGTCGTCACACCAAGAAGTTAGCGAGTGTTACTAATTTCAGGCATGGCGGTTTCTATTCTTAAATTGGATATGTTTATTAAAGTCACAAAGAACCGCAATGATCATGTGAATGGACCTGTCGTGATGCCCATCTCGAGTGTGGCAGAACAGGGGGCTCGATGGGCTAACTCGGCAATTTCATCAATGCGCAAGGTCAGTGGTCCAGCTGTCGTCACGCCAAGAATTTAGCTAGTGTTACTAATTTGAAGTGTGACGGTTTTGATTCTTAAATTGGATATGTTTTTTAAATACATCAAGAAGCATGATGATCACTTGAATGTACTTGTCGCAACGGGAAGCATCAGTGTGAGAGAACATGGGGCTCGTTGGGCCCACTCGGCAGTTTCGTTGATTCGCAAGGTCAATGGTCCAGTTATCGTCACGCCAAGAAGTTAGCGAGCGTTACTAATTTGAGGCGTGTTGGTTTCTATTCTTAAATTGGATATGTTTATTAAAGACACAAAGAACCACAATGATCATGTGAAAGCACCTGTCATGATGTCGAGCTCGAGCGCGGAAGAATAGGGGGCTCGACGGGCCCACTCGGCAGTTTCATCAATGCGC
This sequence comes from Triticum aestivum, assembly GCF_018294505.1. Lineage (NCBI taxonomy): Eukaryota > Viridiplantae > Streptophyta > Magnoliopsida > Poales > Poaceae > Triticum > Triticum aestivum. The sequence continues at coordinate 24,527,323 of NC_057809.1, forward strand.
AAGGTCAGTGGTCCAGCTGTCGTCACGTCAAGAATTTAGCTAGCGTTACTAATTTAAAGTGTGCTGGTTTTGATTCTTAAATTGGATATGTTTTTTAAAGACACCAAGAAGCGTGATGATCATGTGAATGTACTTGTCGCGACGGCCAGCACCAGTGTGAGAGAACATGAGGCTCGTTGGGCCCACCTGTCGATTCGCAAGGTCAGTGGTCCAGTTGTCGTCATGCCAAAAAGTTAGCGAGCATTACTAATTTGAGGCGTAGATATTTTGATTCTTAAATTGGATATGTTTTTTAAAGACACCAGGAAGCGCGATGATCACGAGAATGGACTTGTCGCGATGCGCAACTCGAGCATGATAGAACAGCGGGCTCGATGTGCCCACTCGGGTGTTTCGCTGATGTGCAAGGTGACTGTTCTAGTTGTCGTCACGCCAAGAATTTAGCGAGCATTACTAATTTGAGGTCTGGCAGTTTTGATTCTTAAATTGGATATGTTTTTTAGACATACCAAGAAGCATGATGATCACGTGAATGTACTTGTCGCGACGGCCTGCTCCAGTGCGAGAGAACAAGGGGATCGATGAGCCCACTCGGCAGTTTCACCGATGCGCAACGTCAGTGGTCCAATTGTCGCATGCAAAGAAGTTAGCGAGCGTTACCAATTTGAGGCGTCGTGGTTTTCATTCTTAAATTGGATACGTTTTTTAAAGACACCAAGAAGCATGATGATCACGTGAATGGACTTGTCGTGATGCACAGCTCGAGCACGAGAGAACAGAGGGCTTGATGGGCCAACTCGGCAATTTCACCGTTACGCAAGGTCAGTGGTCCAGTTGTCGTCACGCCAAGAAATTAGCGAGCATTACTAATTTGAGGCGTGGCAGTTTTGATTCTTAAATTGGATGTGTTTTTTAAAGAAACCGAGAAATACGATGATCTCTTGAATGGAGTTGTTGTGACGCCCAGCTCGAGCGCGACAGAATAGGGGGCTCAATGGGCCCACTCGGCAGTTTCACCGATCCGCAAGGTAAGTGGTCAGCTGTCGTCACGCCAAGAATTTAGCTAGTCTTACTAATTTGAGGCGGTTTTGATTCTTAAATTGGATGTTTTTTAAAGACGCCAAGAAGCGTGATGATCACGTGAATGGAGTTGTCATGATGCCATGCCCAAGCGCGACAGAACAAGGGGCTCGATGGGCTCACTCGGCAGTTTCGCCGACGCACAAGGTTAGTGGTCCAGGTGTCATCACGCGAAGAAGTTAGCGAGAGTTACTAATTGGAGCCATAGCGGTTTCGAATCTTAAATTGGATATGTTTTTAAAGACTCCAAGAAACGCGATGATCACAAGAATGGACTTGTCGCGACGCACAACTCGAGCATGAGAGAACAAGGGGATCGATGGGCCCACTCCGCAGTTTCACCAATGTGCATGGTCAGTGGTCCAGCTGTCACACCAAGAATTTAGCGAGCGTTACCAATTTGAGGTGTGGCGGTTTTGATTCTTAAATTGGATATGTTTTTAAATACATCAAGAAGCGCGATGATCACTGTTGGGGAACATAGTAATTTCAAAAAAATTCCTATGCACACGCAAGATCATGGTGATACATAGCAACGAGGGGGAGAGTCTGATGTACGTACCCTTGTAGATCGCAATGGAAGCGTTGACACAACGTAGAGGAAGTAGTCGTACGTCTTCTTCCCGATCCGACCGATCCAAACACCGTTACTCCGGCACCTCCGAGTTCTTAGCACACGTTCAGCTCGATGACGATCCTTGGGCTCCGATCCAGCAAAGCGCCGAGGAAGAGTTCCGTCAGCACGACGGCGTGGTGACGATCTTGATGTACTACCGACGCAGGGCTTCGCCTAAGCACTACAACGGTATGATCGAGGTGGAATTTGGTGGCAGGGGGCACCGCACACGGCTAAGGAACGATCTCAAGGATCAACTTGTCTGTCTAGAGGTGCCCCCTGCCCCCGTATATAAAGGTTGCCAGGGGGAGGGCTGGCCGGCCAAGGAGAGGAGGGCGCAGGAGGAGTCCTACTCCTACCGGGAGTAGGACTCCCCCCCAATCCTATTCCTAATAGGACTCCTCGAGAGAGAGAGAGGGAGAAGGGGGCCGGCCACCTCTCCTAGTCCTAATAGGACTAGGGGAGGGGGGAGGCACGCAGCCCACCTTGGGCTGCCCCTTTCACCTTTCCACTAAGGCCCAATAAGGCCCATTTGGTTCCCGGGGGGTTCTGGTAACCTCCCGGTACTCCGGTAAAATTCCCGATTTCATCCGGAACACTTTCCGATGTCCAAACATAGGCTTCCAATATATCAATCTTTATGTCTCGACCATTTCGAGACTCCTCGTCATGTCCGTGATCACATCCGGGACTCCGAACAACCTTTGGTACATCAAAATACATAAACTCATAATAACTGTCATCGTAACGTTAAGCGTGCGGACCCTACGGTTCGAGAACAATGTAGACATGACCGAGACACGTCTCCGGTCAATAACCAATAGCAGGACCTAGATGCCCATATTGGCTCCTACATATTCTACGAAGATCTTTATCGGTCAGACTGCATAACAAAATACATTGTTCCCTTTGTCATCGGTATGTTACTTGCCCGAGATTCGATCGTCGGTATCCAATACCTAGTTCAATCTCGTTACTGGCAAGTCTCTTTACTCGTTCTGTAATACATGATCTCACAACTAACATCTTAGTTATAATGCTTGCAAGGCTTATGTGATGTGTATTACCGAGAGGGCCCAGAGATACCTCTCCGACAATCGGAGTGACAAACCCTAATCTCGAAATACGCCAACCCAACATCTACAATTGGAGACACCTGTAGTACTCCTTTATAATCACCCAGTTACGTTGTGACGTTTGGTAGCATCCAAAGTGTTCCTCCGGCAAACGGGAGTTGCATAATCTCATAGTCATAGGCAAGGTTGTCAGAATCGCGATTTTGAATCGGATCGGAGCACTGATGGTAGGATCGCAAATCGTAGAATCTTCACTATCAGGATCGTAGAAACGCAGATTCTATGAACTAAAATCGTAGAATCATAGGGGTTAGTTTGGATCGTAAAGTCGTAGAATCGTATAACAGAATCGCGATTCTGACAACCTTGGTCATAGGAACATGTATAAGTCATGAAGAAAGCAATGGCAACATACTAAACGATCGGGTGCTAAGCTAATGAAATGGGTCATGTCAATCAGATCATTCAACTAATGATGTGACCTCGTTAATCAAATAACAACTCTTTGTTCATGGTTAGGAAACATAACCATCTTTGATTAACGAGCTAGTCAAGTAGAGGCATACTAGTGACACTATGTTTGTCTATGTATTCACACATGTATTATGTTTCCGGTTAATACAATTCTAGCATGAATAATAAACATTTATCATGATATAAGGAAATAAATAATATCTTTATTATTGCCTCTAGGGCATATTTCCTTCAATCACGTGAATGGACTTGTCATGATGCTCAGCTCAAGCGCGACAGAAAAAGGGGCTCAATGGGCCCACACGACAGTTTCGCCGATGCGCAAGGCCAGTGGTCCAGTTGTCGTCACGCCACGAATTTAGCGAGCGTTACTAATTTGAGGCATGGCTATTTTGATTCTTAAGTTGGATATGTTTTGTAAAGACGCTAGGAAGCGTGATGATCACGCGAATGGACTTATCGCGACGCCCAGCTCGAGCACGACAGAACAGGGGCTTGATGGGCCCACTCGGCAGTTTTTCGGATGCGCAAGGTCAATGGTCCAGCTGTCATCACGCCAAGAATTTAGCGAGCGTTACTAATTTGAAGTGTGACGGTTTTTATTCTTAAATTGAATATGTTTATTAAAGACACCAACAAGCGTGATGATCACGTGAATCTACTTGTCGCGACGGCGAGCACCAGTGCGAGAGAACATGGGGCTCGTTGGTCCCACTCGACAATTCCGTTGATTCGCAAGGCCAGTGGTCCAGTTGTCGTCACGCTAAGAAGTTAGCGAGCGTTACTAATTTGAGGCATGGCGGTTTCTATTCGTAAATTGGATATGTTTATTAAAGACACAAAGAACAGCAATGATCACGTGAATGGACTTGTCACGATGCCCAGCTTGAGCGCGACAGAACATGTGGCTCGATGGGCCCACTCTGCAGTTTCATCAATGCGCAAGGTCAGTGGTCCAGCTGTCGTCACGCCAAGAATTTAGCTAGCGTTACTAATTTGAAGTGTGCGGTTTTGATTCTTAAATTGGATATGTTTTTTAAAGACACCAAGAAGCATGATGATCATGTGAATGTACTTGTCGCGACGGCCAGCTCCAGTGCGAGAGAACATGGGGCTCGTTCATTGATTCGCAAGGTCAGTGGTCCAGTTGTCGTCACGCTAAGAAGTTAGGGAGCGTTACTAATTTGAGGCGTGGCGGTTTCTATTCTTAAATTGGATATGTTTATTAAAGACACGAAGAACTGCAATGATCACGTGAATAGACTTGTCACGATTCCTAGCTTGAGTGCGACAGAACAGGGGACTCGATGGGACCACTCGGTAGTTTCATCAATGTGCAAGGTCAGTGGTCCAGCTGTCGTCACGCCAAGAATTTAGCTAGCGTTACTAATTTGAAGTGTGACGGTTTTGATTCTTAAATTGGATATGTTTTTTAAAGACACCAAGAAGCGTGATGATCACGTGAATGTACTTGTCGCGATGGCCAGCACCAGTGCGAGAGAACATGGGGCTCGTTGGGCCCACTTGGCAGTTTCGTCAATTCGCAAGGTCAGTGGTCCAGTTGTCATCACGCCAAGAAGTTAGCGAGCATTACTAATTTGTGGCATGGCGGTTTCTATTCTTAAATTGGATATGTTTATTAAATACACAACTAACCGCAATGATCACATGAATGGACTTGTCGCGACGCCCAACTCGAACGCGATAGAACAAGGGGATCGATGGGCCCACTCGGCAGTTTTGCGGATGCGCAAGGTCAATGGTCCAGCTGTCATCATGCCAAGAATTTAGCTAGCATTATTAATTTGATGTGTGGTGGTTTTGATTCGTAAATTGGATATGTTTATTAAAGACACCAAGAAGCATGATGATCACGTGAATGTACTTGTCGCGATGGCCAGCACCAGTGCGTGAGAACATGGGGCTCGTTGGGCCCACTCGACAGTTTCATCGATTCGCAAGGTCAGTGGTCAAGTTGTCGTCACGCTAAGAAGTTAGCGAGCGTTAGTAATTTGAGGCGTGGCGGTTTCTATTCTTAAATTGGATATGTTTATTAAAGACACAAAGAACCGCAATGATCACGTGAATGAACTTGTGATGGCAAAGTAATAAAAGCGATGTACTACATAATAAAGGATTAGCTAGCAGTTTTTCTATCATACCCGAAGGAATTTCAAAGCAGACATTTTCATTTTTAGTAGGTTCGGTAGGGTGAGGAGCAACTCTTTGCTCTACTGGTCGGGGTGAAGATACCCCGAACAAGCCCCTGAGAGGATTACTTTCCATAGTAACAAGTGACAGTAAATTTCAGCACACTATATAAATTTTTCCTTACCAAATCCCACCACCAAAGACGCTTCACTCCCCGGCAACGGCGCCAGAAAAGAGTCTTGATGACCCACAAGTATAGGGGATCTATCGTATTCCTTTCAATAAGTAAGAGTGTCGAACCCAACGAGGAGCAGAAGGAAATGATAAGCGGTTTCCAGCAAGGTATTCTCTGCAAGTACTGAAATAAGTGGTAACAGATAGTTTTGTGATAGGATAATTTGGAACGAGCAACAAGTAACAAAAGTAAATAAAGTGCAGTAAGGAGGCCCAATCCTTTTTGTAGCAAAGGACAAGCCTGGACAAACTCTTATATAGAGAAAAGCGCTCCCGAGGACACCTGGGAATATCGTCAAGCTAGTTTTCATCACGTTCATATGATTCGCATTCGGTACTTTGATAATTTGGTATGTGGGTGGACCGGTGCTTGGGTACTGCCCTTACTTGGACAAGCATCCCACTTATGATTAACCTCTATTGCAAGCATCCGCAACTACAACGAAAGTATTAAGGTAAACCTAACCATAGCATGAAACATATGGAACCAAATCAGCCCCTTATGAAGCAACACATAAACTAGGGTTTAAGCTTCTGTCACTCTAGCAACCCATCATGTACTTATTACTTCCCAACGCCTTCCTCTAGGCCCAAATAATAGTGAAGTGTCATGTAGTCGACGTTCACATAACACCACTAGAGGAGAGACAACATACATCTCATCAAAATATCGAATGAATACCAAATTCACATGACTACTAATAGCAAGACTTCTTCCATGTCCTCAGGAACAAACGTAACTACTCACAAAGCATAAACATGTTCATAATCAGAGGGGTATTAATATGCATATAGGATCTGAACATATGATCTTCCACCAATTAAACCAACTAGCATCAACTACAAGGAGTAATTAACACTACTAGCAACCTACTAGCACCAATCCCGGACTTGGAAACAAGAATTGGATACAAGAGATGAACTAGGGTTTTGAGAGGAGATGGTGCTGATGAAGATGTTGATGGAGATTGCCCTCTCCCGATGAGAGGAGCGTTGGTGATGACGATGGCGGTGATTTCCCCCTCCAAGAGGGAAGTTTCCCTGGCAGAAGAGCTCCGCCAGAGCCCTAGATTGGTTCCGCCAAGGTTCCGCCTCGTGGCGGCGGAGTTTCGTCCGAGAAGATGGCTTCTTATTTTTTTCCCGTCAAAAGACTTCATATAGCAGAAGATGGCCACCAGGGGGCCCCCGAGGTAGGGGGCACGCCCAGGGGGGTAGGGCACGCCCCCACCCTCGTGGGCAGGGTGTGCCCCCCTGGTGAATCTCTTCCGCTGAGTATTTTTTATATATTGTGAAAACGTCTTCCGTGAAGTTTCAGGACTTTTGGAGCTGTGCAGAATAGGTCTCTAATATTTGCTCCTTTTCCAGCCCAGAATCCCAGCTGCCGGCATTCTCCCTCTTTATGTAAACCTTGTAAAATAAGAGAGAATAGGCATAAGTATTGTGACATAATGTGTAATAACAGCCCATAATGCAATAAATATTGATATAAAAGCATGATGCAAAATGGACGTATCAACTCCCCCAAGCTTAGACCTCGCTTGTCCTCAAGCGAAAGCCGAAATCAAAAAATATGCCCACATGTTTCTATACTTCTATACTACTATTAAAAGACCAAACATGACTTCCCCTACATCCACACGAGAAAGTGCACACAGGATAACCCCAGACGTCCGATCAGACCCACTTACTATCATCCAACTGTCCACGTTTCATCAACCATACTACAACCAGATCAACGGTTCTAATCAAATGTTCTACCAGGCAGACTCCCACGTCCAGGCTCCTACACATCCTAACGATGACACCTCCACCTAGCGAATAAACAGTATCTCAGTGATCAATGCCCCCACCATGCCACGAACCTCGCATCGGCACGCCGCCTCGCCGTCCTCCCTCCACCCCGCCCAGCCGCCCTCGCCGCGCGACCCTTGCCCTTGGTCTCCGCGATGACGCGACGCCCTCGACACACCTTGCATCCCTAACTCTCCTCAATACGCCGTCGTCGCCATGCCGCCCTCTCCCTGGTGTCTGCGATGTCCTCGACCCGGCGCGGCGCCTTACATCTGGTGTAATCACCCCGGTGGCGAGCAGATATCCAAGACATCTGACTACTTCTAGACCTGCCAGTGCACAGGTTAGATCAAATGAATTTGCACGTCTTTTGGTCAGACATAAGACATGGGGAATTGCTCTTTTAATCTGACAACCTGTAATTTGATATTTACAGTACATCATGATTTGCATAGCAAACTAAGTTGAGGCACGGTTCAGTAAGTGTTCATTGAGAAGACAATATGTCCGGATCTCAGCGTAGTGGGGTACGTACTCCCTTTCAGGACCTATTGAACCGGTATGGGCCCCAGCCCATCTGTACCTATCTCTTTGGCCCAAGCCCATGAGAAATGTTGACCTAGAAGGGGAGCTCCTCCTCCTCTGTTCTGTGAGAGCCGCCACACACCAAGAAAGACACAGCAGCAGCTGCTCCTGGTACGCTACTCCTCCAAGTTCAACATGGTATCAGACCAGGCTGCAGCGGCAGCGGCAGCGCCGGTGGTGTAATCCGGCGAGGAGGAGCTGCGGGGGCGAGCGGCAGCGAGCTAGGCGCAGCGGCTGCGGCTGGTGGCGGAGTGCAGCGAGGCGGCGCGGCCGGCTCGGGAAAGGAGGTTGTTGTGCGCGCGTGCTGCTGGAGGTGCTGCGTGCTGGAGGTGCTGCTACTGCGTGAGGCAGCGAGAGAGAGATTGAGGGGAAGAGAGATAAGGAAGGGCAAGTCACGCATCTCACCTGACACGGCAGCAACGCTGTCAGGTCCACCACGAGAAGCTGCAGTTTGTCTCCAAGTCCCCTTCTGCTCTGGGCTGTTGATTGCTGCGGGTTGGTAAAGGAAGGAGAGGTGATGAACTGCTGTTGGTGAGAAGAGGAGAAGAGGAGTGCTACTGCTGCTTGCAGGTGCTGAAAGTCTTGCTGTTTTTGGTCTGCTGCTGACTGAAAGGGAAAATGGCGGAGGAAGCACTGGCGGCTGCAATGGACAGGCTTGCGGACATCATGGCCGTGAAGATGGTGGCTGTCGGTGAGAAGGCACCTGCTGATGTGGGCTCGAGCGCTGTGCAGGCAGAGATGGTACAGAAGATTGAGCTGGCTCCAAACGAGGTGAAGTTAGAAGGTGTAGAGAACTACCTGAGGTGGCCAAGGAGAGGTAAACTCATCCTCACAACTAAGTCACTGGAAGACTATGCTCTTGGTGAGGTGAAGGAACCAGAAGACAAGAGGGGAGCTTCATGGAAGAAATGGAATGCCACAGATAGTTTGGTGTTGAATTGGCTACTGAGTTCTCTATCCCCTTCTGTTGCTGCTTCGGTGGAGGACCTCCCTACTGCTGCTGAGGTATGGGCAGCGTTAGCTAGTACTCCCTCCGTCCGGGAAAAGTAGTCTCCATGGTCTTTTTCTGAAAACACCCCCAGCGAATTCCCGACAAACCCGCAGCTCCTCGTCGTCTCCCCGCCCCTCTGTCGTGCTCCCTCGTGCCTCGGCAGCTTGGCTCCTCCGCAGCCCCCCCCCCCGCAGGTCCCCGCGTCGCTGGAGCTCTCCTGCCCCAAGCCTCCCACACCCCACGCCTCCCCCGCAACTTCCCTCTCCTTGTTCCCCTCCTCTTTCCCATGGTGATCCACTGCGAGGAGCAGGCTCGATTTTTCTTCGATCTACTTGGCGGCGGCTATTTCCAGGTCCTTCTCCTCGGCGCTGCGGCGGCGGGGCCGAGCAGCAGAAGTGGACGCGCGAGTATGCGGCAAAGGAGGTCACCTTCGGTGTTGGCGCGCACGTCGGCATGCTGCGGTGTGTTAACGAACTCGCGAACACCATCAAGGTCACCATGTGCGGTGCGAAGGGAGGGGCCGCGACGGCGGCGCCATGGTGGAGGCTTCCCGTGGAGGTGCTACTACTGTGGGCGACGCGCGCAGCGAGGAGCGCGTGGTCGGTGCCCGTCGCCATCGCGCTGCTCGGGATCGCCGTGCTGGGCTGCCGGATGCGGAGGCAGAGCAAGGCCGTGGCGCGCTTGCGGCTTGTCCTTGACGATAAGGTCAGGCCCTTTGCCCCTTTCAGCCCCATGCCGCGTCCCAATCGCTTGATATTGCCCCGCTGTGCTTGTGCTTGATGTGATCTTTGTGCTTCACGGGAAGAATGTTGAAATTCAGTTTGCAAAGAATTGCATTGAACGTCTCTGGAAATTCCTGAACTTAACGAACCAGCTCAACAAGCTGCTATTTTTAGCATTCCCCTTCCTTTTTTGTGCCTGCAGGACTATAGTAGGTTTTGATGCTAGTTCAGTGATTTAATTGTTATAGCTCGCTGCAATGTGATGTTCAGTCATTAGTGCCTGCAGTACCAAATGTGATGTTTGATGTTTGCAACTTGGTCATAACTCTGATTATCCAAATCAACATCAACATTTACTCATCTGCTAACTTATGCTTCCTCAATGGTGGGCAGGTCTAGGTTATTCAGGCCAATGACAGGTATTCCTTCAGGAGCTGCTAGCTAAAAAATTGTCCATTGTAGTTCAGTGACTGCACAAAATGTGTCCAAAATCTAGCCTAATTTATTTACTGTCAATATCCTGTGTTGTAATTCAGATGTTTACAAATTCAGTGCCACACTGAAATTTTGATCTACCTTCACCAAGTTCAGTAAATCTTAACTTTAATGTTAGATTGTTAATTCTGAAACTGTGATTTCTGGAGTACATGTGGAGTAGTAGGATCTGAAGATTTTGTGTGTCTAGATGTTGTTGCTGGAGTACATTATCTACCAAAATCACCGCAATCAAGAGTACACAAAGTCTAGATATGCACCACGTTCCTGTTAATTCTGAAACACACCCTGTTAGTTGCTACTCCATCTAACAGTGTTGCCACCATGTTCTTGTCCTATTAATCAAGAGTGCTACTCCATCTAACTGTCATGAGGGATTATATATGGTGAATTTGCAATGCAATGCCAGTACTACACCAGACGATTTGCAATGCCAGTGTGAATTTGCAGTGCAAAAAATTGTGAGAAATTAGAGTTTCTCAGATAATTTGTGAGAAAATTAGAGTTTCTCAGATATGCCAGCAAGAAAATTCCTGTTGTTAAATTTACTGAAAATTCAGTTAATTTGGCTTTACTGTAAACTTTACCGAAACTAAATTCAGTTAACACCTTACAATAATTTGGAATTTGACCACAAGGAGCTGTCAACAAGAATGTTCCAATGAACCATTTTTTGGATGACCCATAAGACTAACTGAAGAAAACCGTATGTATAAAGACTGCAACTTTTTGATTGAAAATGTTATTCTCCTGGTCAAGACTACAACATTTGATTGATTGTTTTGAAAAATATACTACTGTCTTGAGGAATATGGTGGAACATTGATTTGTTTCGAAAATAAATTGATTGATTGTGCACTTAAAATATTTGGTAATATACTCCAGACTTGAGGAATTGGTGGAATCATATTGATTCTTTCCAAAATAAAATTGATTGATTGTGCACTGAAATTATTTGGAAATATACTTGAATCTCGAGGAACCTGGTGGAATCATATTGATTGTTTGTTTCCAAAAATGGATTGTTAATTTGCTTCCAAAAAGATTGATTATTTGTTTCCAAACATCTTCATGCGTCCAGGAATGCCTACGAGAGGCGGGGCCGGTGATTGGATTCGTAGCAGCAGCAGCAGAGGCGGGGGTGGGGAAAGTGCGTTCCACCAGACAAGCTCGGATACCAGCTCGGTGACCGTCGGGTGGGCGATTCCGTCACTCAGGTGGCCAGCAGTGGCGGTGGGCGGCGGAATCACACAGGTAGGCGGCGGCGGAATCGCGCACGTGGTCGGCGGTTGGTCCTGGCGACGCGCGGGGGAATCGGGTACCAGCTCGCCTTCGGTGGGCGACGGAATCAATGGGTAGCTGTTCTCGGGTGGGCGGCGCGGGTGTTCGTGGGTGTCTGCGAGCGCCGGAATCGCCAGCACGGCGGCGGAATCCGACCGTGCCGGCCCCTGGCGACGGGCGGAGGACAGGCGGAGGGAGGAGAAGGAGACTGGTACCTACTTCAGACAGTTTTCAAATTTCGAGGGTTGTTTTGTAAAAAGAACATTACACTGCGCTCTAGACAACTTTTCCCGGACGGAGGGAGTATGTACTCAGGGAAGGGAAATGTCATGTTGGTTTCCAAAATTGAAGACACTGTGCATGATCTCACTCAAGGTGATAGGACTGTAATGATGTATGTTGAAGAGCTGAAACATCTTTGGGCTGATTTAGACTATCTTGCACCTCTTGTGTTGCCACATGTTGAGTGTGCAGTGATAGCTAGAAAGTGGGTTGAGGATAGTGTTGGGGAACGTAGTAATTTCAAAAAAATTCCTACGCACACGCAAGATCATGGTGATGCATAGCAACGATAGGGGAGAGTGTTGTCTACGTACCCTCGTAGACCGACAGCGGAAGCGTTTGGTTGATGTAGTCGTACGTCTTCACGGCCCGACCGATCAAGCACCGAAACTACGGCACCTCCAAGTTTTAGCACACGTTCAGCTCGATGACGATCCCCGGACTCCGATCCAGCAAAGTGTCGAGGAAGAGTTCCGTCAGCACGACGGCGTGGTGACGATCTTGATGTATTACTGTCGCAGGGCTTTGCCTAAGCACCGCTACAATATTATCGAGGACTATGGTGGCAGGGGGCGCCGCACACGACTAAGAATAAGATCACGTGGATCAACTTGTGTGTCTATGGGGTGCACCCTGCCCCCGTATATAAAGGAGTGGAGGAGGGGAGGGCCGTCCCTCTCTATGGCGCGCCCTAGGGGAGTCCTACTCCCACCGGGAGTAGGATTCCCCCTTTCCTAGTCCAACTAGGAGTCCTTCCATGTAGTAGGAGTACGAAACAAGGAAGGGGTGCAGCCCCTCCCCTAGTCCAATTCGGACTAGGCCTTGGGGGGGCGCGCGGCCTGCCCTAGGCAGCCCCTCTCTCTTTCCCGTATGGCCCAATAAGGCCCAATACTTCTCCCGGCGAATTCCCGTAACTCTCCGGTACTCCGAAAAATACCCGAATCACTCGGAACCTTTCCGAAGTCTGAATATAGTTGTCCAATATATCGATCTTTACGTCTCGACCATTTCGAGACTCCTCGTCATGTCGCCGATCTCATCCGGGACTCCGAACTCCTTCGGTACATCAAAACTCATAAACTCATAGTATAACTATCATCGAAACCTTAAGCGTGCGGACCCTACGGGTTCGAGAACAATGTAGACATGACCGAGACACATCTCCGGTCAATAACCAATAGCGGGACCTGGATGCCCATATTGGCTCCTACATATTCTACGAAGATCTTTTATCGGTCAGACCGCATAACAACATGCGTTGTTCCCTTTGTCATCGGTATGTTACTTGCCCGAGATTCGATCGTCGGTATCCAATACCTAGTTCAATCTCGTTACTGGCAAGTCTCTTTACTCGTTCCGTAATACATCATCCCGCAACTAACTCATTAGTTGCAATGCTTGCAAGGCTTAAGTGATGTGCATTACCGAGAGGGCCCAGAGATACCTCTCCGACGATCGGAGTGACAAATCCTAATCTCGAAATACGTCAACCCAATATGTACCTTTGGAGACACCTGTAGAGCACCTTTATAATCACCCAGTTACGTTGTGACGTTTGGTAGCACACAAAGTGTTCCTCCAGCACACGGGAGTCACATAATCTCATAGTCATAGGAACATGTATAAGTCATGAAGAAAGCAATAGCAACATACTAAACGATCGGGTGCTAAGCTAATGGAATGGGTCATGTCAATCAGATCATTCAACTAATGATGTGATCACGTTAATCAAATGACAACTCTTTGTCCATGGTTAGGAAACATAACCATCTTTGATTAACGAGTTAGTCAAGTAGAGGCATAGTAGTGACACTTTGTTTGTCTACGTATTCACACATGTATTATGTTTCCGGTTAATACAATTCTAGCATGAATAATAAACATTTATCATGATATAAGGAAATAAATAATAACTTTATTATTGCCTCTAGGGCATATTTCCTTCAGTCTCCCACTTGCACTAGAGTCAATAATCTAGTTCACATCGCCATGTGATTTAACAGCAATAGTTCACATCATCATGTGATTAACACCCATAGTTCACATCATCATGTGACCAACACTCAAAGGGTTTACTAGAGTCAGTAATCTAGTTCACATCTCTATGTGATTAACACCCAAAGAGTACTAAGGTGTGATCATGTTTTGTTTGTGAGATAATTTTAGTCAACGGATCTGTCATATGCAGATCCGTAAGTATTTTGCAAATATCTATATCAACAATGCTCTGCACGGAGCTACTCTAGCTAATTGCTCCCACTTTCAATATGTATCTAGATCGAGACATAGAGTCATCTAGATCAGTGCCAAAATTTGCATCGACGTAACCCTTTACGACGAACCCTTTTTGTCACGTCCATAATTGAGAAACATATCCTTATTCCACTAAGGATAATTTTGATCGCTGTCCAGTGATCTACTCCTAGATCACTATTGTACTCCCTTGCCAAAATCAGTGTAGGGTATACAATAGATCTGGTACACAGCATGGCATACTTTATAGAACCTATGGCCAAGGCATAGGGAATGACTTTCATTCTCTTTCTATCTTCTGTCGTGGTCGTGTTTTGAGTCTTACTCAATTTCACACCATCTAACACAGGCAAGAACTCTTTCTTTGACTGTTCCATTTTGAACTACTTCAAAATCTTGTGAAGGTATGTACTCATTGAAAAAACTTATCAAGCGTTTTGATCTATCTCTATAGATCTTGATGCTCAATATGTAAGTAGCTTCACCGAGGTCTTTCTTTGAAAAACTCCTTTCAAACATTCCTTTATGCTTTGCAGAATGATTCTACATTATTTCCGATCAACAATATGTCATTCACATATACTTATCAGAAATGTTGTAGTGCTCCCACTCACTTTCTTGTAAATACAGGCTTCACCGCAAGTCTGTATAAAACTATATGCTTCGATCAACCTATCAAAGCGTATATTCCAACTCCGGGATGCTTGCACTAGTCCATTGATGGATCGCTGGAGCTTGCATATTTTGTTAACACCTTTAGGATTGACAAAACCTTCTAGTTGCATCGTATACAACTCTTCTTTAATAAATCCATTAAGGAATGCAGTTTTGTTTATCCATTTGCCGGATTTCATAAAATGCGGCAATTGCTAACATGATTCGAACAGACTTAAGCATAGATACGAGTGAGAAACTCTCATCGTAGTCAACACCTTGAACTTGTCGAAAACCTTTTGCGACAATTCTAGCTTTGTAGATAGTAACACTACTATCAACGGGCTTGCCGATCATCGGGCAAATCCATCAAAGTCCATACTTTGTTCTCATACATGGATCATATCTCAGATTTCATGGCCTCAAACCATTTGGCGGAATCTGGGCTCATCATCGCTTCCTCATAGTTCGCAAGTTCGTCATGGTCTAGTAACATGACTTCCAGAACAGGATTACTGTACCACTTTGGTGCGGATCTCACTCTGGTTTACCTACGAGATTCGGTAGTAACTTGATCTGAAGTTCTATGATCATCATCATTAGCTTCCTCACTAATTGGTGTAGTAGTCACAGGAACAGATTTCTGTGATGAACTACTTTCCAATAAGGGAGAAGGTACAATTACCTTATCAAGTTCTACTTTCCTCCCACTCACTTCTTTCGAGAGAAACTCCTTCTCTAGAAAGGATCCATTATAAGCAACGAATGTCTTGCCTTAGGATCTGTGATATAAGGTGTACCCAATAGTCTCCTTTTGGGTATCCTATGAAGACATATTTCTCCGATTTGGTTTTGAGCTTATCAGGATGAAACTTTTTCACATAAGCATCACAACCCCAAACTTTAAGAAACGACAACTTTGGTTTCTTGCTAAACCACAGTTCAGATTGTGTCGTCTCAACGGACTTAGATGGTGCCCCTTTTTTAACGTGAATGCAGCTGTCTTTAATGCATAACCTCAAAACGATAGTGGTAAATCGGTAAGAAACATCATAGATTTGCACTGTATCTAATAAAGTACGGCTATGACGTTCGGACACACCATTATGTTGTGGTGTTCCGGGTGGCACGAATTTGTGAAACTATTCCACATTGTTTTAATTGAAGACCAAACTCGTAACTCAAATATTTGTCTCCGCGATCAGATCGTAGAAGCCTTATTTTCTTGTTACGATGATTCTCCACTTCACTCTGAAATTCTTTGAACTTTTCAAATGTTTCAGACTTATGTTTCATCAAGTAGATATACTCATATCTGCTCAAATCATCTGTGAAGATCAGAAAATAATGATACCTATCGCGAGCCTCAATATTCATCGGACCACATACTTCAGTATGTATGATTTCCAACAAATCTGTTGCTCGCTCCATTGTTCCAAAGAACAGAGTCTTAGTCATCTTGCCCATGAGGCATGGTTCGCAAGCATCAACTGATTCATAATCAAGTGATTCCAAAAGCCCATCAGCATGGAGTTTCTTCATGTGCTTTACACCAATATGACCTAAACGGTAGTGCTACAAATAAGTTGCACTATCATTATTAACTTTGCATCTTTTGGTTTCAATATTATGATTATGTGTATCACTATGATCGAGATCCAACGAACTATTTTCATTGGGTGTGTCACCATATAAGGTTTTATTCATGTAAACAGAACAACAATTTATTCTCTTACTTAAATGAATAACCGTATTACAATAAACATGATCAAATCATATTTATGCTCAACATAAACACCAAATAACACTTATTTAGGTTCAACACTAATCCCGAATTTATAGGGAGTGTGTGATGATGATCATATCAATCTTGGAACCACTTCCAACACACATCGTCACTTCACCCTTAACTAGTCTCTGTTTATTCTGCAACTCCCGTTTCGAGTTACTAATCTTAGCAACTGAACTAGTATCAAATACTGAGGGGTTGCTATAAACACTAGTAAAGTACACATCAATAACATGTATATCAAATATACTTATGTTCATTTTGCCATCCTTCTTATCTGCTAATCACTTGGGGTAGTTCCGCTTCCAGTGACCAGTCCCTTTGTAGTAGAAGCACTCAGTCTCAGGCTTAGGTCCAGACTTGGGCTTCTTCACTTGAGCAGCAACTTGCTTGCTGTTCTTTTTGAAGTTCCCCTTCTTCCCTCTGCCCTTTTCTTGAAACTAGTGGTCTTGTCTACCATCAACACTTGATGCTCCTTTTTGATTTCTACCTTCATTGATTTCATCATCATGAAAAGCTCGGGGGTCGTTTTCGTCATCTCTTGCATACTATAGTTCATCACGAAGTTCTACTAACTTGGTCATGGTGACGAGAGAATTCTGTCAATCACTATCTTATCTGGAAGATTAACTCCCACTTGATTCAAGCAATTGTAGTACCCAGACAATCTGAGCACATGCTCACTAGTTGAGCGATTCTCCTCCATCTTTAAGCTATAGAACTTGTTGGAGACTTCATATCTCTCAACTCGGGTATTTGCTTGAAATATTAACTTCAACTCCTGGAACATCTCATATGGTCCATGACGTTCAAAAACGTCTTTGAAGTCCCGATTCTAAGCCGTTAAGCATGGTGCACTAAACTATCAAGTAGTCATCATATTGAGCTAGCCAAACGTTCATAACGTCTGCATCGGCTCCTGCAATAGGTCTGTCACCTAGCGGTGCATCAAGGACATAATTTTTCTATGCAGCAATGAGGATAAACCTCAGATCACGGATCCAATCCGCATCATTGCTACTAACATCTTTCAATACAATTTTCTCTAGGAACATATCAAAATAAACACAGGGAAGCAACAACGCGAGCTATTGATCTACAACATGATTTACAAAATACTACCAGGACTAAGTTCATGATAAATTTAAGTTCAATTAATCATATTACTTAAGAACTCCCACTTAGATAGACATACCTCTAATCCTCTAAGTGATCACGTGATCCAAATCAACTAAACCATGTCCGATCATCACGTGAGATGGAGTAGTTTCATTGGTGAACATCACTATGTTGATCATATCTACTATATGATTCACGCTCGACCTTTCGGTCTCCGTGTTCCGAGGCCATATCTGCATATGCTAGGCTCGTCAAGTTTAACCTGAATATTCTGCGTGTGCAAAACTGGCTTGCACCCGTTGTAGATGGACGTAGAGCTTATCACACCCGATCATCACGTGGTGTCTGGGCACGACGAACTTTGGCAACGGTGCATACTCAGGGAGAACACTTTTATCTTGATAATTTAGTGAGAGATCATCTTATAATGCTATCGTCAATCAAAGCAAGATAAGATGCATAAAGGATAAACATCACATGCAATCAATATAAGTGATATGATATGGCCATCATCATCTTGTGCTTATGATCTCCATCTCCGAAGCACCGTCATGATCACCATCGTCACCGGCGCGACACCTTGATCTCCATCGTAGCATCGTTGTCGTCTCGCCAATCTTATGCTTCCACGACTATCGCTACCGCTTAGTGATAAAGTAAAGCGTTACAGCACGATTGCATTGCATACAATAAAGCGACAACCATATGGCTCCTGCCAGTTGCCGATAACTTGGTTACAAAACATGATCATCTCATACAATAAAATTTAGCATCATGTCTTGACATATCACATCACAACATGCCCTGCAAAAACAAGTTAGACATCCTCTACTTTGTTGTTGCATGTTTTACGTGGCTGCTACGGGCTTAAGCAAGAACCAATCTTACCTACGCATCAAAACCACAACGATAGTTTGTCAAGTTGATGCCGTTTTAACCTTCGCAAGGACCGGGCGTAGCCACACTCGGTTCAACTAAAGTTGGAGAAACAGTCACCCGCAAGCCACCTTTGTGCAAAGCACGTCGAGAGAACCGGTCTTGCGTAAGCGTACGCGTAATGTCGGTCCGGGCCGCTTCATCCAACAATACCGCCGAACCAAAGTATGACATGCTGGTAGGCAGTATGACTTATATCGCCCACAACTCACTTGTGTTCTACTCGTGCATTTAACATCAAACCATAAAACCTAGGCTCTGATGCCACTGCTGGGGAACATAGTAATTTCAAAAAAATTCTTACGCACACGCAAGATCATGGTGATGCATAGCAACGATAGGGGAGAGTATTGTCTATGTACCCTCGTAGACCGACAGCGGAAGCGTTTGGTTGATGTAGTCATACGTCTTCACGGCCCGACCGATCAAGCACCGAAACTACGACACCTCCGAGTTTTATCACACGTTCAGCTCGATGACGATCCCCGGACTCCAATCCAGCAAAGTGTCGAGGAAGAGTTCCGTCAGCACGACGGCGTGGTGACGATCTTGATGTACTACTGCCGCAGGGCTTTGCCTAAGCACCTCTACAATATTATCGAGGACTATGGTGGCAGGGGGCGCCGCACACGGCTAAGAATAAGATCACATGGATCAACTTGTGTGTCTATGGGGTGCCCCCTGCCCCCGTATATAAAGGAGTGGAGGAGGGGAGGGCCAGCCCTCTCTATGGCGCGCCCTAGGGGAGTCCTACTCCCACCGGGAGTAGGATTCCCCCTTTCCTAGTCCAACTAGGAGTCCTTCCATGTAGTAGGAGTAGGAAACAAGGAAGGGGTGCAGCCCCTCCCCCTAGTCCAATTCGGACTAGGCCTTGGGGGGGCGCGCGGCCTGCCCTAGGCAGCCCCTCTCTCTTTCCCGTATGGCCCAATAAGGCCCAATACTTCTCCCGGCGAATTCCCGTAACTCTCCGGTACTCCGAAAAATACCCGAATCATTCGGAACCTTTCCGAAGTCCGAATATAGTCGTCCAATATATCGATCTTTACGTCTCGACCATTTCGAGACTCCTCGTCATGTCCCCAATCTCATCCGGGACTCCGAACTCCTTCGGTACATCAAAACTCATAAACTCATAATATAACTGTCATCAAAACCTTAAGCGTGCGGACCCTACGGGTTCGAGAACAATGTAGACATGACCGAAACACGTCTCCGGTCAATAACCGATAGTGGGACCTCGATGCCCATATTGGCTCCTACATATTCTATGAAGATCTTTTATCGGTCAGACCGCATAACAACATACGTTGTTCCCTTTGTCATCGGTATGTTACTTGCCCGAGATTCGATCGTCGGTATCCAATACCTAGTTCAATCTCGTTACCGGCAAGTCTCTTTACTCGTTCCGTAATACATCATCCCGCAACTAACTCATTAGTTGCAATGCTTGCAAGGCTTAAGTGATGTGCATTACCGAGAGGGCCCAGAGATACCTCTCCGACGATCGGAGTGACAAATCCTAATCTCGAAATACGTCAACCCAACATGTACCTTTGGAGACACCTGTAGAGCACCTTTATAATCACCCAGATAGGTTGTGACGTTTGGTAGCACACAAAGTGTTCGTCCGGCACACGGGAGTGACATAATCTCATAGTCATAGGAACATGTATAAGTCATGAAGAAAGCAATAGCAACATACTAAATGATCGGGTGCTAAGCTAATGGAATGGGTCATGTCAATCAGATCATTCAACTAATGATGTGATCCCGTTAATCAAATGACAACTCTTTGTCCATGGTTAGGAAACATAACCATCTTTGATTAACGAGCTAGTCAAGTAGAGGCATACTAGTGACACTCTGTTTGTCTATGTATTCACACATGTATTATGTTTCCGGTTAATACAATTCTAGCATGAATAATAAACATTTATCATGATATAAGGAAATAAATAATAACTTTATTATTGCCTCTAGGGCATATTTCCTTCAGATAGGCGTGTCCTCAAGTTTCTGAAGGGGCTGGACTCCATGTTTGAGAATAGAAGGGACATCTTAACGCAACAAGCCGAGTTGCCGTCACTAAGAGATGCCATTGCTACTATAGCACAGGAGGAGACTAGACTGAAAGCTGTGGAGCGCTCAAAGGTGGCTTCCAGACCTGCTTATCACATAATGAATAGGCCTGAGACAAGAGACTGCCACAATTGTGGGCTGAAAGGGCATGTCAGTTACCAGTGCACAGCCCCACCAAAGAGAGACAACAAAGGCAGAGGAGGTTACAGAGGCAGCTACAGAGGAGATGGAAGGGGATACTATCATGGAAGCAACAACAGAGGAAGAGGTGCTCCAAGTAACTATAAAAAACACAATCGCGACCAAGGGGAGGCCAGAGCGAATGTATCTGTCATGAGTGAGGGTCAGCCCAGTTCTTCTCATAGTCAAGACATGAGAAATGAGCAGCAGGGTCAAGACAAGAGGAACGAACAGCAAGCAGAGACAATGTTTGGTGACTTTGCTCATTTTGTGTACTCTGATGAAGGTAATGAAACTGCATATGTTGTTGTTCATAGGGCTGGTGTAGATTGGGTGTTAGACTCAGGGGCATCGAAACATGTAATCGACAATGTTAGAGAGTTTGAATGCTACCAACAGTACCCCCAATCATACAATGGAACTATTCAAACTGCAGATGGTACTACATAACCTATTAAGGGGGTTGGGGCAGTGCAATGTACTCCAAGTATTAAGTTGGAATCAGTTTTGCATGTTCCAGCTTTCCCAGTTAGTCTAATGTCATTGAGTGCTTTGATTGATCAGATAGATTGTGACGTAACTCTTAACAAGTACCGTTGTTTGATTCAGGAGATGGTAATTGGGAGGAGGCTTGGGGCAGGAACCAGGCATAGAGGACTATGGTACATGAATCGCCAGGAGGATGTGAAGACTGCTGGCATGGCTCTTGCTGCGACTGCGACAGAGAAGGAAGCATTAGCTATGATCCACCATTGTAGGTTTGGACATGTTTCTTTTGAGAAAATGAAGAAAGCTTTCCCTGATGTAATGAATGGTTTAGATAAAACCAAGTTAAGGTGTGAGGCATGTGAGTATGCTAAACACACTCGGATATCGTATGTGAGTAAGGGGCTCAGGAGTATAGTCCCATTTGTGCTTGTTCATTCAGATGTTTGGACGTGTCCATCAACCTCGATAAATGGAATGAAATATTTTGTCACCTTCATTGATTGCAATACTCGCATGACATGGATGTATTTAATGCGACATAAAGATGAAGTGTTTGAGTGTTTCAAGGACTTCTGTGCGTATGTTAAAACTCAATTCAAGGTGCAGGTTCAAATGATAAGGACTGACAATGGGACAGAATATGTCAACAGAAGGATGGGAGAGTTCCTATCAGACCAAGGTATTCTGCATCAGACATCTTGCCCGGACACTCCTCCCCAAAATGGCGTGGCAGAGCGGAAAAGTCGGCATATTCTTGAGGTGGCGCGCTCAATCATGTACACTATGAATGTGCCAAAGTGTCTATGGGGTGAAGCCGTTCTGACTGCAACCTATCTTATCAATCGCACACCATCTATGATACTGGGTATGAGATCTCCTTGTGAACTCTTATTAGGAGAGAATAAATTTAGTGTGCCACCAAAGGTGTTTGGATGTACTTGTTTTGTCGGGGATCATAGACCTGCTGTGAACAAGCTGGATCCTCGGGCGGTGAAGTGTATCTTTATTGGCTATCCTTCTGGACAGAGAGGGTATAAGTGTTGGAGTCCTTCTGATAGGCGCACTTTCGTGAGCATGGATGTGACATTCTGGGAATCTAATCCTTACTATGGGGAAAAAACTGACTTGAGCTCGTTGTTTGAATGTCTGGACCAGCCTGTGGTTGGTCCAGAGGGGGAGGTGGTGTTGCAACCTCAAGTATCTGAAGCAAGAGGGAGAGAACAAGGAAGAGGTCAGGAAGAGGTGATGCAGCAAGCAAGACCGCCAATGGTGGGCACTATACCCGTGTTGCCGCTGTCTAGTGGAGAAGGTGAAACAGAAACGCATCAAGTTCAAGAGCAACCTGAGCAGCAGCAGGGCATAGCACAGAAGCCACTTAAAGTCTACACCCGGTGAGCCAAGGCAAATGAACCCCAGGGGGAGCAAGCAGGAAATGAGAATGTGATGCAGGGGGAGTCACACATAGAATAGGAGGACTCATCCATGGAGATGCCAATTGCGTTGAGGAAGGGAACTAGGGCTGCAGCTGCCAAACCTGTCAAGAGATATGGGTTTGAACATAATATTGGGAATTATGTGAATTATGATGCTCTGCCGGCATCATATAAGGTGTTCATTGCTTCTCTTCAAGCGGTGGTTATTCCTTTAGATTGGAGAAATGCAAAGGAGGCCCGAGGTGTGACCCGCCCAGGAGGGGCCGGGTTACACCGTTGGCGACTCATGGCAAAGGGCCCAAGCAGGCCCAAGAATACAAGACATGAAGACGGCGGCTCATAAGCAAGCTTACTGAAGGCCCAAGATCAGGAGGTGACTCGAGACCCGAAGGTGTGAGCCGCCCGATGTTGACTTGCTCTGTAAGGCAAGGAAATTAGAACCAGGGCCGATTACGTTGTGTGACCCGACCCGGACTCTTGTAAGCCGCTGGACCTCGCCCTGTGTATATAAAGGCGAGACCCGACGGCAAGTTAAGTCAAGAAACAGTTGATCGATAGCTAGGTCAAGCGTAATCGCTCCCTTGTAATCGAAACTCAAGCAATACAACTAGAAGCAGGAAGTAGGCTTTTACCTCGTTGCGAGGGGCTGAACCTGGGTAAACTCATGTGTCCTTTGTCCCGTTCAACCCCTTCGAGCTAACCGACGTTGCGATGGCTCCACACCCTAGTCCTTTCACAAGGGCATCTTCCGTGACAAAACCATGACAGTTGGCGCCCACCGTGGGGCCAGAGCACGGTGGTTTCGAGTTCTTGAAGGGCAACTTCTCAGGGGTCAAAGGATACAACGTGGGCTGGATGACCAAGAGTCGCCGCAGCAAGATCTACATTGACGATGCTGGCTGGGGCCCTGAGGCCAACTCAATCGAGTACGGGTACCGGGTCCCCTTCGGCGGAATTCACGTCTTCATAGACAAGATCGGCGAGTCAGAACACGAGCCGAACACCTGCGCCGACAACATCGAGACGGCTCAGCGCGCGCGACCCACCAGGGATCAACCCGGCCGAAAGCACGTCTTTGTGGGTTTTGTTCATGGGGCAGATCTTGAGGAAGGATCTGTATCTGGTGGAGAGACGGCCATCTATTCAGGTGATGAGTCCTCGACTGGAGAAACCGAATCAATCTATCAGCTTCAAGACCGCGGGCTCAGGGGCTATTCCGATGGTGACAGTATTCCGAATCCCTATGAGCCGCCGAGCAGGGCTGCTATTTTTATGGTTGGTACACAGCCGATGCTAAATTCGTCAACGGCCGCGGCTATGCCATCCGGCTCAACTGTTGCTGCGATAGCCGGGGTGAGTGGCTCTGTACGGCCGCCGACTCAAGTTTTATTTGAGCTCTTGGAAGCTTTGTCGACTTTGTTAGCTACAGAGGTAACTCCGGCAAATCAAGCACAACATAATGCAGAGGTTGCGAAGGTGCGAGACGAGGTGGCCAAGGCCCGAGAGGATCTTACTGCAGAGAATGCCAGGATGGCAACCGAGCGGGCTTCATTGGAAGCTGAGTCGCAACGGATAACAGCAGAGGCATTTCGTGTAAGTCTGAATCAGAATGCGTCCAATGGTGATCTTCGAAGGAGGCACCAAAGCCGCTTACCTTCACAGTTTGAGGGACAAAATCTTTTCAACACACCCAGGGCAGGAACAAGTAACTCGCCCGGTGTAACACGTGTTGCTGAGGTGCCAGGAACCGGAGCGGCGGCTCAGCCTCGTGTGCCAGACCCGCCCCATATGGATCTGACCCCGCCTCAGCGGGTTCCGACACCCTTTGGCCATTATTCTAACCCGGGTGGACAACATGATAGCAGCGGCTACACGGCTGGCGGCTATCCCAATCGAAGGCGAGTCTCTGGTTGCGATAGAGACCCGAAACGCTATGGAACTTCTTCAAACGGATGTGGCACTGCAGACGGCTTATTCATACAGTCGGGAGCGTGTTCACTCAACTCTCGCCCCGAGTCGAAGCTATATCCGGTGCATTGAGCCCGTCGGCGGTTTCTAGCAGTGAGCGGCACTGTAACCCGCCTCGTAATCACTACAAGAAATATGTCAACTTATGACCTTCTGTCAGTGACCCTCGAAGAATTGGTAATAAATTTATGACCATTTTAGACCAATTAGTCAAAAGCTGTTCAGGGGGCTCCAAACCCTAAACCATTGCGACCATTTTGGTCAGAATGGTCGTAATTTCCTTACACGAAATGGTCACAAAGCAAACAGTGCTAGTCCGCTGCCTTATTTATAGTTGTTAATGACCAATATACATGGTCATAGCCTTGTAGATTGTGGTGGGTTGTGATGACTAGGCGCCATCTCATCAGTTTTGCCTATGTGTCATGTCCATGTGGCAGTTTTTGCCCTAGGTTGTGAAGCAACCTATATTTCTATCATTCCCAAAATTCCCAAAAAAATCTCATAAATTCTTTGGGGCATATCTTCATCAAATATGTAAAAATCCTTCCTTGCCTAGTTCAAAACTAATTCAACAATATTCATTTTCCTATTCTGTTCACAACAACACTTTATGAAGGAAGTGCTATTTATATATTCTTGATTACCCTCGGAATTTTTGGGCACTCTTTCCTATCCAAATCATTACCGCATGACAAAATTCAGCTCCATTTGCCTAGCAAATCTTCTTCGGCAAATTTCCAAAGTTTTTGTTCACCTAGAAGCATTGTGAAGGAAGTACCTTTTTATATCTCTAAATGACATGAAATTTATACATTTCCTTCATATGCCCAAATTTTCACCCTCCTCCAAATTGCAGCTCAGTCAAATCATCTATGTGAGCACAGGTTCAATTTATATTTTATGGCCAAATTGGCACGTTGCAAAGCAAGTGTTATATAGACCCATCCTATTACCCTCAAAATTTTCGGGCACTCTTACATACCCAAATCATTGCCACATGATAATATTCAGCTCAATTTTCCTAGTAAATCTTTCTCGGGAAATTTCCAAAGTTTCTACCTCGAGAGAAGCTTTGTGAAGTAAGTACTAGCTAGGCTTACCCAAATGATCTGAAAATTTACCAGCGCATGACCATACCTAAGTAACTTACCTGCACCAATTTTGAGCTCATTTCATTCATCCAATCTCTCTCACTAGTTTTCCCAAGTTTCTGTCAATATAAGAGCATTGTGAAGGAAGTACTACTTTGGCATGTCCAAATGGTATCAATTTTCTACAATGCTTTCCTATGCCCAAATAACCATCCTCCACAAAATTTTAGCTCACTCCATTCATTTTTTTGAGCCCAGCTTCAACATTCATATTTTTGTCCAGCATGGTACTTTGCAAAGCAAGTACCACCTAGGATCCTCCTTTTGAGCTCAAAATTTGTGAAGACGTTCTCCTTAGTAGATGATCATCCTCATCCAAAACTCATGCCCATTGGCCATGTGCATTTCCCGTACCACTAATCAAACACTTGGCTGCTAATTCATGTTTGAGCATCGATCGGTCTCCTCGTGAGAATCTTATATTGTAATTTTCTTCCTAGAACCAACCTGGGGAGTGCCCAACCCACTAGACATGCCTAGGCCGCGCAGAACACATGGCAACGTCACGGTCGCGCGGTGACCACGCGGCGGGCATGCGAGTTTACGCGCTTTAGAGTTGGGGCCCTCGGCCGCCGCCCAAACCTCAACGTATCGCCACCAAACCATGTATTTATGATTAAATAGGTCCTTATGTAACTATAAATGATTTTTTGGAAAAAATAAATAGCAAACTACGAGGCAGCTGCAGTTCAAATTTGACCCGCTTCCAGCTAAATCGGCGGAAATTTGTCTTTTTCACGAGAGGTGGATCAAAAAAATTTACACCCAAGCATTTTGTCAATTGTGCATTAAATATGGACTAGTATTTTATAAAAATGATTTGGTCCAATTTTGCAACAATTATTTGGTAGTTCCTTCACAAAAAAACCTCCTTTCGGGCACTCGAAAAATGGAAAATGGATTTTTCGTCCAACGAAAATGAAAACTTCCTTAGACAACATTGTTTGCCATTCCAATATGCACTCTTGTGCACAATATGAGATCATTTGAACAAACTATGCCATGGATGTGGCCATAAGATTGATCATTTGGCTTGAAAGCCATTGATCTCCACACATGATAGCTCGTTTCTGAGAACACTTTTTTATAATAATTGTCGTATTACAAGTTTGTTATTTTTCCTGGGAACTTGGCCACATATGATGACACAATGCGAAGGTTTCCCAATTTTTTTTTTGAATTTTTTATGCCCGTTTCAAAATGTGGTCAAAACGGCGGGAATGACCGTTCCTAGCTAGTGGTTGAATCTTGGAATTTTTTTGGTGTTTCTCTGATTAAATAGATACTTATGTACCTAGAAATGATTTTTGGAAAAATAAAGAGCAAACTACAAAGCAGCTACAGTTCAAATTTGACCCACTTCCGGCTGAATCGTCGGAAATTTGTCTTTTTCACGAGAGGTGGATCAAATCTTTTTACACCCAACCATTTGGTCAATTGTGCATTAAATATGGCCTAGTATTTTATAAAAATGATTTGGTCCAATTTTGCAACAATTATTTGGGAGGTCTTTCACAAAAAAACTTATTTTGGACGCTCAAAAAATGGAAAATTGTTTTTTCATGCAAAAGAAATAAAAACTCCCTTTGTCAATGTTGTTTGCCAATCTAAGATGAAACTTGTGCAAAATATGACATCATTTGAACAAATATTAGATAGGTCTTTCATAATAAAACTTATTTTAAGCATTGAAAAATGGAATGAAAAATTTGTATGTAATCAATCACGACCAATTTATATGGTCAAAAAATCGTCAAACTGTTTGGTGCGCTCTGATTGGTCCATAAGCATATCACGCGGATCATGCATCAACCACCATCGGATGCTTCTGGATCCAACGGCAGCCCTCGCCCCCTCACCCTCTCACCCAAACCCTAGCTTCCCCGATCCACTCCTCTCCCCGATCCACTCTCCCACCCAAACCCTAGCTTCCCCGATCCACTCTCCCCCTCTCGTCCCAT